>NW_022699579.1:0-672 GCF_011630105.1 Anneissia japonica | reverse complement strand
TTAATAATTTCAAGTATTTCTTCAAATATGCCCTGCTTTGAACAAATGCCCCTCGAATAAATGAAACCCTCCCCCTCCAAAAAAAATTTAAAAAAAGAGTGGAAAAAAAACACCATTAGGAATAAACGCTTAGGGCGTTCAAATTTTCTTTGAATTTTCTCTAGTAACTGTGGATAGATAAAATGGAAGCAACATCATTTTCAACATTGAATTAATTATCAATGTTTTACCCTAGTGGAATTAAATTAACTGCTAATTAGGGATTTATAAGCCATACAAAAACACTTTTTAACATCAATGTGGACTACATTTACCAGTAAAACACTGGCTCCTAAAAAAAAAAAACCACCTGAACAATAATGCTCCTGGGTGCTGGGTATATTATAATTATTTTATTATACATAATTTGTTCCTAATTAACTGACTGTAAATGCCAAATAATATAAAAACAAAGGTATGATTAGCAATCAACTTATCACAATCAATGCATTCAGGGTCACGTGATGAAATGATGGGAGAGGATGATGGAGATATGTGTGGCACATTGTTTTGAGGTGTATTCGAAACGCTGTTCCTGTGTGTTCACGAACGTGACGTAAACCCTCAATTTCGAACGGCCAAGAGCAGTTTCTATTTGTATCAATATGGCGTTTACTGACACAGAACGGGCTG
>NW_022699578.1:0-632 GCF_011630105.1 Anneissia japonica | reverse complement strand
TCTCTAAAATCATATTTACAACTCATGTGCTTTCAGAATATGTAATAAAAAATGGGGGTCACCTTCCAACCTAAGGAGCTATAACTGATTAAAAATAGGTCTGATTTTAGAATAATTTCACTGTATAGCGGCACAAATACGCACAAAGATACCTATGTTTGATGCGCACGTACGGTATTGCTATTGGCCAAAAGATGACCGAAAAGAATGGAAATATGTGAAAACAATGTCGGGAACCCAAAATATGTAAAATAACTTGATTTCTAGCTTTCGTACGTGCTGCGCAAGTAAAAATGCGCGCGCGTAGTGGAAAATTTCAAAAAAATTTGAAATGCTCAAAATGGCCTAAGACGTGCTCTTATTTAGTCAAAAAGTGATATTGAGCATTTTGAAATTTTGACGCACGCGTACGCGCGCGTAGTGAAGCGCACGCGTCAAATTATGGTACAGTACATTCAACAATAACCCAAAGTTAATGCTCACTTAATACGATTTCGAAATGTCAATTGGTTAGGCTGATATGATCGATAATGTAATAACGCAAAATTGCGCGTAGTTGACGTCACGCATGATTGAGCGCGGTGAAAAGCTTACCATGACTATTCCAGACCAAGCCAAATGTTCGTTGATAG
>NW_022699577.1:0-895 GCF_011630105.1 Anneissia japonica | reverse complement strand
ATTTAATTATATATAATATATATAATAATATATATATTATATTATTATTTGAGTCAAAGGGTTCTACAATAACGCATACCAAAGTGACGCTGCTTCTTTCTTTAAGCAAAGCACACTCTCTGCCCTGGAAAATGTAATACTATTAATAATATAATAATAATAATAATAATAATAATAATAATAATGCTTAATATTTATATAGCGTCAATTCCAAATTACATGTTCAAATTCCCTTAGTGTTATTTTCCCTGGTCACAGGATAACTTACAATGGCAAACCAGCACAAAGTGCAACCTTCTCTGCTCACTGTGGAGTATATCTAGTCTTACGCTACTTATATAGTGCATGAAGCTAGTACAGTCAGTGCCACAACATTCTACCAGGTACCCATTTATACTCCTGGGTAGAGAGAGACCAACCTAGATAAAGTGCCTTGCCCAAGGACACAAGCAGCTTCAACAGTAAGAGTTTCAAACCCCCTTACTTCATGGTTGGGAGTCTTAAGACACAAGTGATGCGCCAACCATTTCCCACCCAATCTAATGCTAATTCCATGGCCCTCCTCCCATCCCTATTAACCCACTTTCCCATCCTTAAAATCCACACTTATCATCTAGAGTTTACCAATGTTATCACCCACCCACCCATAAAATGTCTAAAACCCACCCTCAGTTTTCCACAGCTACAAACCATGGGCTTATACCTGAGTAACTATGTTATATATTTTTTCCACCATCTTACAATCTTTTAAAAATACTGTATATTTTGCTATTAAAAAGTTTATCTAAAAGTCTTGCATTAATGACATCGTAATTTTCTTTCAGCTTGGAACTCTAGGAGCAGGTAATCATTATGCTGAGATTCAAGTCGTGGATGAAATCTATGACAACCATAC
>NW_022699576.1:0-737 GCF_011630105.1 Anneissia japonica | reverse complement strand
AATGTTCAATCAATGTTCAATAATCAATGTATAATCAATGTCCATTTAATGTTCAATAATCGACTGTCAGCAATCAAATCAATGTTCAATTGTGATGGTCATAAGACTGTCATAAGAAGAGAAGTTGATGAGTAATAAATATAGAAGCATACATGATAAAACTGGTTATAACCATGTTGAAAAGTTTTTGGAGACATTAGGTCATTGGACATCAGAAATTAGTAAAATATAGTGATGGCAAATTCAATTCAATATATATTTATTGAAAATATAATTTAAGTTTTGAAATGTACAAGATGGAAACCAAGACACATAAAAAACATCAAATGATTAAAAATACACTTACATCATCATTAAGATAAATTATTAATTTTACAATTACAATATTAAACAAAAAACCCTAAATTATTAAATATATCATGATACCAATTATAAAGGTTTCAAACTATTATTATTGCTGTAATTACTTAAATTATTCACTTTAAAAACCATAAGAAGCCTTCTTTATGGGCCCGGTCAAGGATCTCTTCGACATTTTTTAAAGTAGTTGACGTTACATTTATTGTACTCGGGCTTCAAATGATCTGACATTCATGTTCGTTCGTCTTGGTGATAAAATAACTCGATTCCATTTAACTATAAGAATGGAATTATATTTTGACTGTTACAGAGTCATCAAATAAATTCACAAAGAGACTGAAATTAAGGTTCTGGTGATAAATAATGTTTATTGAGTA
>NW_022699575.1:0-972 GCF_011630105.1 Anneissia japonica | reverse complement strand
AATATACTGATTTCAAATTACGAAGAATATTTTAATCAAACGTACAGTTAGCACTACCAATACTGAATGGAAAAGAGTACAGTAAAGTCTACTAACCTATTAGTTTGAACTAAGAAATTCGAATCTTCACTTCACATGGATGGCACTTAAATGTACAAACCTATTTTATGCTTTCTGCTTCTGCTTTTGTAGTTGTTTTATTTGTAATTTTTATCCGTATAGTTATACATTTTAAAATAAAATATTTCATTGAATGATTACGCGGATGGATAAAAAAAAAAACAATGTTCTGAGTTGAAAATCAGGTGATGAGATTCTTATGCAGGTGTGTAAAATTGTGCTGAAATTTGATCATCAAGTTGTCTAATAAGCAGTTAAATGTTTTAACTTAAGCATGATTTAAATCTTAGGTCGGGAATATAGACATTGTATCGGTACAAATACCATGTCTCAATGGTGGATTCAAGGGAGGGGCCCAGCCGCCCCCTAAATTGTTCAAAATGTTTTTTTAATGGCGATATAAAGAAAATTATATTAAAATTTTAAGTCTAAAAAAGCAATTTCCAGTAGATCTAGAGGTGATCATAATCACAAATTTTCTTACCTCAGCCCCAACCATGGTGGGGCTAACGTGGTGTAGATCCTTCATCTGTGAAAGTACTTCCCTGGGCCCCCCTTTATGGAATTCCTTTAAATTAACTTTTTTTTATTTTAACACAATAACCTTTTACTTTTTATGTTAATGTTGTTCACTTACTTTGATTTTGAAAGTACCAAATTGTTTTGAGTGACAAAGATTTAGGTATAAATCAGATACTGTACAATGTTAAATGAATTCATAACAATAAAAACAAATATTTAAAAAATAAATGACACATTGTCCTATGATTACTTCAATGTGTATAGTAACACATAAACGGAAAAAACAACATTGAACAACATGTGGAAGTTTCAGGAGGGGTGACACAGGAG
>NW_022699574.1:0-585 GCF_011630105.1 Anneissia japonica | reverse complement strand
CATTGGTGCATAATCTGGTACCAACTCTGTAACCAGCCGCATTCACTGTCAAGAGGCTTAAGAACTGATTAACTTATTTACCTTATAATACAACCGGTATGACACAGCGTGACCAGTATCAAGCTCAGTATGAAATACCAAAGGCAAAAAAAATAAATAAATAAAAATAA
This sequence comes from Anneissia japonica, assembly GCF_011630105.1. Lineage (NCBI taxonomy): Eukaryota > Metazoa > Echinodermata > Crinoidea > Comatulida > Comatulidae > Anneissia > Anneissia japonica. Next base: position 415 of record NW_022699574.1, on the reverse strand, counting down.
TTGTTAAGTATTATTTTTATATTGTATATCAAATGACTTACGTTCAATCACATCATAGTTATCAAACTACCAAAGGTTTTTAAATGATGAAAGCGTTACAACTACATAAAAGCAATACATTAAGGCCACAAATATGTTTCATATTTTTACTATGTTTTATTCTTTTCTACATCACATATCGTCAAAACGTTTATTTCAAAGGCTGCTATGCTTATACAAATCAAATGTATGTGTGTTAGTTCGGAAATAGGTCTACGTCTTTAATTAATAATATTATAATTATGAAATATCTTTCTCTTTAAGCGGAAGGAAGAAGAAGCTACGGTATAAGAAGGCATTAAAATTTGTGGTAAGTATAGGGTATTAAATTAATAGTACTATTAAGATTATGTGAAATGCAATAAACGTCTGTATT
>NW_022699573.1:0-1790 GCF_011630105.1 Anneissia japonica | reverse complement strand
CTGGTAATTTATCTTTTCTAATTCTTTTTCATGAATAATTTCATGGCTTCTACCGTACTCTAGAGTTTATGTTTACAATATTATATCAAATATTATTTTTTGCGTTATTAATAATTATAAAAGTCTTGGACCCTGGACATCGTCATACATACAAATTAGAAATACAAATATACCTGACAGAGATTCGATTGTCAAATAAATACGTATATATAAATATATATGTATGTATATATATATATGTATAGGCCTATATATATGTATGTACAGTATGTATATATATTCGATATATATATATATATATATATATATATATAAATGTATGTATTTCCGATATTCTTTAGGCCTATTTGATTTTTATTTCTTGTTATCTTATTTAATTATCTTTCCTTTTTTTTTTTGCTTTCTTTTCAAATTATCTTTAACCAATATTATAAAAAGTATACCGGTAATTGAAATTAAAAAAAGAAAACAGCAACAGCAATTTTAATAATGGCCTAGACAAATACTGTTTGAGTATAAAATACCCACAGTACTCCCACGGTTTAACCAGCATAAATCTATATAATTTTGACATCAATGATAATTGCAGTAAAGTATAATACGATGACGTCATAACTATACGTATAGTTACCGTATTGATTGCTTGAAATCTGACTGCCTACTAACATTAATTAAATTAAGTTAAGTTACATAAAATTACTTAACTGATCGTCGACTTAATAATAGCTTTAAAGTGCACAACCTGTGTTTCTAATCGGTCATAATGAAAGATTCTGAGAAACATTAAGAAAGGATGAGATGTACAAGGATTCAAGATTAATGCAAAAGGCCAGTCAATATGGGCTGTTATCCGCTCACAATACGCAATGAATCATAAAACAGACAATATCTAAGTTTTCAATTAGGCTAATTAAGTTAAAAAACCTAATGCATTTATAAAATTCAATCGTAGGCCTACTCAATTTGTTTTATTGTTGTTACAAAAGCCATCGTTGGCCAAAATCCATTAAACAAATACAAGAAGTCATTAAAGAAGAAAGAAAACGACACGTAACGGTTTAATTTCGACAATATATGCATCTTAGGTACGGATGTTATTTCGCTAAAAGGTCTTAATGACATGCATACCCCATCCTATCCTGGAACAGAGCTGTTACTTCACTAAGTGTCCTACTGACCCGAAAAAATTCCATTTTAACCGAACTATGCATCATGGCATATGCACGGTTCTCAGCTACGTTTTTGATGTACCTCATACAGTACGTCATTTTAAAGTCAGGTTCCGGAGGGGAAAAAAATCGATATGTTGTAGAACTGATTTTTCGAAGACAGAAAAAAAGTTGTTTGATGAAAAACTGGGGAACGGTGAATGAGATACAGATTTTTTAATATTTAAAAACTGGGGGAAAAGGGGGCGTAACTGCCCATTTTTACACCTTATTCCCCCAGTTTTTAAATATTAAAAAATCTGTATCTCATTCACCGTTCCCAAATTTTTTCGTCAAACAACTTTTTTTCTGTCTTAGAAAAATCAGTTCTACAACATATCAAAATGTTTTTTTCCTCCGGAGCCTGACTTTAAACAAACGGTGTATAATAGGGTAGGGACGTTTTTCCAGTAAGGTCGTAATGGTTTAATACATTCAATAAATATATAAATATTTATTTAATATATTTAAATGTACTTAAATTATTATTAGTAAGATGATTTTTTAGCTTACCCTACCCTCCTAAAATTATGTTAAAATCAACCTATTTTAGGCTTATCCAGTCTTTGTGTAGGCTTATAT
>NW_022699572.1:0-879 GCF_011630105.1 Anneissia japonica | reverse complement strand
ATACTATAGTAAGAGGCCTGGCCCTAGTCTAGGCCTACAGGTTTACATTGTACCATTAACGATCGCATTTTTTTTACATTGAAAATAAAAAAATAAATAAAAAAAATTAACTTAAGGATTTAAAAATATTTCAAACCTAAAAAAAAAAAATGCTTAAAAAAAAAAAAAAAAAAAATATTGGTAACTTAAAACACAAACAATGCGATACGATATAAAGTTTGAGAGAATAATTTGTATACTGTACTGTGTTTCTGAAGTGCCATTCGTTTTGGGGTTACTACAATCAAAAGTTACAATCGATCCAACAAAGGAAAGCCTATCTATTTCCTTTCATTCTAAAAAGGATTTGGGATGCTATTAAAAATTTGCTGGAGATTAAAACATTAACTGTTAACTGCGCAAGAGAACATAGAATGGTACATGACTTTCGGGCTGGTATAGGCCTACAGTAGGCCTATGTACTCTAGGTGTAAATAAATACAGAGAATAGGTCAGTTTTAGTGAGAACAAAACATGTTTTAATAACGTAGGGCCTACAGTATATACAATGCAAAGGAGATTGATCACAAAATCAGAAGCATGATCTCAAACATGAGAACCCAGCTTTTATTGTTTAAAACTGTCGGGGCCCCATTAAATGAAACTACGGTATTATAGTTTATATTATATATTTTTTAAACTACAATGTCGGGCCCCTCCTGCCTGGGGGCCCTGTTTTCCCCCCCCCCCTGCGTCAAAGTGCGACGCCACTGATTGTAATAACTCCTGATTGTAGCAACCCCAAAATGAACAGCCCTTCAGAAAATACAGTACAAGTAGGTATCCCAATGAGAAATTTCAAATTCATTATTGTGAATTCTCTCTTCATTTAATATGCAG
>NW_022699571.1:0-4579 GCF_011630105.1 Anneissia japonica | reverse complement strand
ATCCCAGTACATTATTATTGTTACATCACTTTATTACATATATAACATTGATAGGCAAATGGGATATACAAAAAACACAAGCGGCCATAAGAAGCAAACAATTATAAATATTTTAAAATATAAAAGTAGAGAAAATCAGACCAAAATGATAGATTAAACTAAACATTCACTTGATAAAAAAAAATCCCGATATTTGACGGATCCGACGACTTTATTCCTCACAAATATTTCTGTCCATCCAGCGACGTTTCTCAACGTGTAGTGTGTAGTGACAGTAGGCCTACTAGTCTATTTTACAAAATCTAGTTTTGCCTCTTTTAATTTTGCGACTGTATTGGTTGGCAACCTACTGGCCTGAGTTAGTCTAAATACACAGATCACATCTTCTTTTGTGATAGTTTCCCTCCACTCTTGACTGTCTTTAGTACACGGAATGCATACAGATGAATATGTTCCACTGTACCACGATACCTCCACTTTGTTTTCCGTAATACAGCACTTTCCCTATATGTGGCCATTCTGATGGGTACCTTTGTAGAGCTGTCGCTACCATTGCACCAAACTCTAGTTGCTGTGGCGGCTTCCGTTTAAAAAGTCGTCCAATATGAATCTTGGATAGAAGAAAACAACAACATATTAGTCAAAGTCACCTGTAAACTAGGCCCAATAGGTAATCATTTTAGTTATTCCGGAGACTTATTGTTAAGACCGTTATTATTTAATTTTTTATATCTTTCATTTACTTTTTTATTTATTGCTAACTTTCATTTTCATTGATTATGATGAAATATTTGAAAATATGTTATATATTATATGCATATTTACTATCATCAATTCATTACTTTGTAAATTTATGCTACACGATATTTTTTGAACAATGAATTTACCCTTATCTTCTTTTTAACATACACAGTAATTCAATTACTAAAAATATAAATAAAGTAGACAATACGATTTCAAATAGGGAACTCAACTAGTCAACATTTAAAGACCATCCCATAGTATTGTTATGCGATTAAGAGCGCCATATTAAAGTTTAACCTGTCTATTTCAATTTATTTTTTGTCACCATGCTACAAATTTGTAGCATGTCACCATGCTACAAATTAAGGAAACAATAAAATTGAAAATAAACCTGGTTTATGGTTATGTATTACATTAAAAAAAAAAAACCTATCAAAAACGTACCGGCTTTATTTCCTCTTCTTTGTCCGAGTCATCATCATCTCCTTCTTCTCCACTATTTGTCGTTTCATCCGTATGCGTGACACGATGATCATTGAAGATTATCGTGTGAAGCGGAAATCTTTCAGGTTCATTTTCAGGATCTAGAATTAAAAAAAATAATTATACACAATGTTATTACAAGGTTCAATTTTAAATCTTTGTTTCTATAATTTGTTTTCATTATAGCTTTTCTTCTTTGCATTGACATTTATTCATGTGAATGCTGTGTCTTGGTAAGACATTTGCTAGGAAATGGAGAGTGTGATATATTGAACTGAATTTGAAGTTTTTAAAATGCACTGTATTCTGTCAGACATTTCAGTGAATAGCCAATGAAAATTAATTTACTTGTACAATTTTATGCGCATCATAATTCACGCACTAAATCAAAACGAAAATAATTGCATCTTGTCTATATATAGTGCCTCCATAGGTCTAAATTGGCCTAGGTACGGTTATGTAAAAACTTACCAATAGCTTGTTTTCGTATCTTGTAAAATGTTGTCCGGCCAATTCCATATACTAACATCCAGGCTTTCGCACAAACTTCACTTGCACCGACCAATAGGCAAATTTTAACGCAACCTCCAGATTTATTCATATGCGTATGAAAATATGTCAGCATCCAACTACGTTGTTGGTACTCGGTTAAATCTTGGAATTCATTCCTAGCTTGCTCCGTTGAGATAAATTTTAGTGCACTGATGCGCATTAAAGTACAATAACAAAGCAAATGCAATGTCTGTATTGGCTGTAAGTATTTTCGTTTTCTACCTGCAGGAATAATTGGATATAAAACAAAATTTATTGGATATTTCCAATTATACCCCTATACTAAGTTTTAAATAACAAGCTTGACCGCGATTCGTTGGTATACACAAATGGGCGCATCGTTATTTGACAGGTTGTTTTACAATTCTTATAATTATCGAGTTTGATCTGTATATATATGTCCTTAAAAGACTACTGTACAGTAGTATTATACACCGAAAAAAATTATTGTCCTAAAAATAACGATTATTTTATATAATTACTTATCTACCATGTTTTTATTTTATTAAATCTCTATACCGCCTTTTGATCCTGTGGCTGATCAGCAGCAATACGACCATTGTTTGCGTTTTCGTTGTAAACAATACATTTCTCTACATAAGCTCAGTTAATATATTATTTATTTTGTGCATTGATCGCTATTAAAAAAAACAGTATCGAATTCAATAAAAACAAAGTGTTTTTTTTTTTATAATAATTACTTTACTTACCTTTATTTCCTGTAACAAAAACTACGGTTTCTTCTCCATCGTATAGACGGCCATCAGTTTCCAATCCTTCTGGTTCCAAAACTTCTGTGTGTAGATTTTGACTCCCTGTGTGACAAAAGGAAAAATAGATGGTTTCAAATTTTTTTATAGGAATCCGTAAGATTTTGTCAGGGTTTCTTGTCGACACTCTTATTTTGGCATAGGTTTTAAACATAGAAAATTGTTATTTTACAGATGTGTATGTACTATATTACACTTTTGTAAATCTCAAATTAAGTTAGCATAGGCCTACCATTAACTACCAATTAACAACAAAACTCAAAATACGGTCACCCATTAATACTATAAATATACGGTCACTATAAATATGCATGAACTTGTTTGTTGAAGTGGAGTGACCGGACCTCACATAAATTTGCCTAAAATATATCACAGCAGGTTTGTCAAGAGTGAATAACATTAGAAAGTTTTCTTTTGAACTTACCAGAATCCATAATATCTTGATCATCAGAGTTAATGTCTGTTAAAGAATGGCCAACATTCGCATTTTTGGTGGTGATCATTTGAGTGGGACTGACTTCAACAATCTCAACTGATGAAGATATGCCACGTTTTCACTTGTACTTGAATAGTGAAGCATCAATTCTGAATCACTAATCATCGTAAACTGCGTAGTGCGCATAGATTAATATTTTACTAACTTGAAACTGATAGGTGATACATATGTTGTAAGGCCACTAGATACAAGAGTAAAGTGATATGTCTCACTCCATTCGATGTTCACAAACAAAAATCCTAATCTTGTTTAAAAAAGCGCGAACATTTGTGATTGGTTGGTCCACGGTTGATGGAGTTGACTGTTTAAAATCATAAGGGAGGTCAGGGTCCAGAGGAAACAAATTAAATGTTGTAAAACTGTTTTTTGTAATAAAGAAAAAATTATTTGTTATGTGTAATTTTAATTACGAGACACTTTTAGTAGGCCTACTTAAGATACAAGTGGGATTAAATTCAGGCATTATCAAAATAATTACCCAATAAAAAATGGTATCTGCCTTGTCGACGGTCCATGGATTGACGTACAAGGCCTACTACAATTAGTAATTTTCACACTAATGCATCGAACACATATAATGATCTACAATAAATGCCTATACTGTACAACTCGTAGGTAGAGGCGTTGATCAGGGTGAAGGAATTTAAATCTTCAGAGAGAGACTCGTATTAAAAGTATCGCACACTTTATTCCAACTAGAGTTGTAAATTGAACTCTTAAAATTACATAGCCCTAAATTATTTCAGTTGCATATATTTTGCCAATGAAATATTCATATAAAATAAAATGCAATATTCATTATTTAAATGGGTCTTTAAATTAATTCTTATTATTTATTTTGGCTGTTGGCTTTTAGCTACTGATGAATTAATACGGTAATACTAGATTTTAAAATAATAACATGACTAATTTTATATAGGCGTACTATTTGATTTAAATATATATAACCATGCAAGATATAAATAAAATAAATGAAATATTTATTACAAAGCTTTTCACCATGTTCCATTCTTGCTCTCCCTACCCCTTACTCTAAATTTCAAAGTTAAAACTGAGTATTAAAAAACAATTACAAACAACAATAATTATCTCTATAAATTAATATAAGCCGTTAGGCCTATGCTTTATACAATCTCGCCTAGGTACATATACATTTCAAAAAATTATGAGTTACAATTTTTTTTTGTGATTTAATAATGTTCTTGTACTGTATTGGGTCTTATAGTACAGCGGCATCATAAACAAATACAAACAACAATAATTAACTTTATAATTTAATCTTACAAGCCGTTAGGCCTAGACTTCATACAATCTCGTCTACGTACATATTCACTTCTAAGGATGATTTTTGTGATTTAATAATGTTCATGTATTGGGTATCATATATTATTTCATGTACAGGTCTAAAATGCAGTGCAATGTACACTCCAAGTATAATTAAGCCTATATGAATGGGTGTATATATATATATAACCAAAGGATCTACTACTCCGTGCAACAGACCGAGGTGTAATACTTGTGCTTACGTGTACTC
>NW_022699570.1:0-1327 GCF_011630105.1 Anneissia japonica | reverse complement strand
AACAAAAAACTCAAACACTGTCGCCCCCTCCAAACCCCACTTCTGGCCCGTGCTTCGCATGTATATGGTCTGTACCAAGGTTTTTCTCTAGATCCGCCCCAATCTATTATAGTCCTCTTCTCAAATAGCATAATACTACAATGCAACATATTCTAACCTGTGTCTGAGCGAATTTACAAAATTCTAATTAATTACAAGTTTTTAATATCCCGGTATAAATAAGTATTGGCTTTTAGAATTGAATGTTTATTTTTAAATTCAGCGTCTATATTTAAAGCAACAATACCGTGGAGTTCAGAATGTTAATAGGGATCTTACTATTGCATGTTTTTCCATCACCACTGTAGCCATCTAAGCATGTGCAGTTGAAAGACCCCTCTATGTTTGTACATGATGCCTGGTCACTACAGTCGTCTGTCATCATCATACATTCATCAATGTCTGAAAAAAATACAAACATTAAATATTTTAAAGCATTGATTGACTGAATTTATTCAGAAAAATCACATAAAATACAAGAACAAAAAAAATTAAAAACAATATACAATGATTGCAAAATTCCTAGGATTACTCAAGAAAGCTAAAAAGACTGATTTTCATTAAGGTCCCTACATAAAAAAAAACAAGACGACGGAAGCAAACAAATCGATTCCTATAAAATTGAGTGAATAAAAGATTAAAAATTTTTGATATAAATTGTGTGGATAATAGTCTTGGTTTAATAAAATGTAAAGATTAAGTATTAAAATGGTTCTTTCACTAGTAACCATTTTACATAAAAATGACTTAACTTCCTTTTTAAAAAATGTAAGTTGATTGCAATTGTTTTATTGGAAGTGGCAGGCTATTCCATGTACTTATTCCAGTGTATAAAAATGAGTCCGCCCAGATCCATTAACCTTGGGAATCACACAAGTAGTACAAGCATAATCAAAATAACACAGAATCAGTACGGAGACTAAGATATTTTGGTATTGAATTTAAAATGTTTAGTGTTTCTATACAGAAACTTAAGCTTGTTATTAATATTAGTAATTATGTTGCAAGCTGTAGTGTCAGCAGAAAACGATTGGTCTAGAGTTACACCTAAAGAGTTAACATTTGACTCTGACTGGATGATATCATTTTATACGTAATATTAATTTGTTACATTTAAGCAATTTTCTTTTGGTACCATACAGTACAGACATCGTTTTACTGTCTGAGATAGAACCATTTACTATGGTTATCTGTTCTCTACCTAATAAATAAGATCTGAACCAAGAAGTGGAAAATTGTTAGCACCTAGTAATTTTAGCTTAGTTTAAGTATAGTAAGTAATTAATTA
>NW_022699569.1:0-559 GCF_011630105.1 Anneissia japonica | reverse complement strand
GCGTTCAGAACGTGGCTTGTTCCGGTTTTGTCTAGTTTCAACGCGAACGAGATTTTTAGATCTCGAGATGTGTGAAACGGTTGCACGTTGAAATTGAATTTGCTATCTTTTCCGAATTTGTAAGTCCGGAGCTTTTTTTTCACCGGAAAACGGGACCGAATACCGACAGATTGGCAGGGTTTCGCCGAAGAAGGCACTATCGCGATTCCGTTGACGGTAGGGTCTCTCAATCGACCCACGAACGAAAGAGCGTTCGACGCTCCAAGGAACAGGGTACCTGTCGGTGCGACGAATCCCCCTCTCGGAATCCGGCTGACGAGCCCCTCGGTTCCGTTCACGTCGACGTGCAACACCGAACCGTTCCATCGGACGTCGACGTCGTGCCAGATTCCGAGTTGCAGTTCATCTTCGCTCGTCGCCGCCGCGAACCCGCCGTCGAAGTTTAGCAGAGCCACTACCCGACCGCGGCGTACGCTCACGTCCGCGTAATCACGTCCGAGTCCTTGGGCACGCACCACGTTACCCGTGTTCCAGCTTTCCAATTTCAACCCGAACGAGA
>NW_022699568.1:0-1091 GCF_011630105.1 Anneissia japonica | reverse complement strand
TTTATTTTGATGACGTCATCATGTTCAAAAAGAATGCTTTTTTGGAGCTTTCTCATCTTTCTTTCATAAAAGATGTAAATAAATTGAAAATCGAGGGCGGCAGACTGAATTTCGACACTATCAGACCGATAGTTCGTATACTGTAAAGGCAAAATTCGTGTGGCATTACCAACCAACGGGGTTTTAAATTAAACTTGACAAGGTTCGTCAGGCACGTCGTATAAGGTATTCGTACTTGTGCGTTAACATTTTAAAATTGTTAATATCACTTTTCAGACAATTTAAAGCACGTTTCAGGTCATTTTGAATATTCCAAAATTTACGCGCCGTACGCTCATTTCCACGCCCACAGCACGTCCTGAAGCTGGAACTTACGTTTCGGTTACATGTGTTGGGATTGTGACACTGTATTAATACTACCGTGCGCAAGGACGTTAAGACGTATGTGTACACATTCTTAAGTCTTTAAAATGCTCAAAATTACTCTTTTCCTTTAAAATTCCTTTTAAAATGCTCAAAATTACTCTTAAATAGAGCATGTTTTAGCATATAATATTTTTCAATCAGAACCGTGCGTGCTTCGTGAGGGTCAAAGTACGGCGGATCACCTAACTCGTCCTCAGTGACGAGTTCAAATCTAGTTTATATTGATCTTGTTTAAGAAATATGTGTTACTTGATTGTGTCAATCAACGAATGTTGTTTGTAATTTGAAAATAAGTTTTCTGTTACCGTATATGATGTTTTTTGCTTGATGATATTTTCCTTTAAGTTTGTTGTTCCCCATTTTGAATTGTTTTTATGCTTTGTCTTAACGGCAAATTTGAGGACTGAATTAGCCCTCTTATTTCCCTTAAGTGTAATGTCGGGACGACATTCGCTAAAGCAGGGGAGGATGTAGTAGGGTGTATTTTTGTATATTTTTTAGTTAATCTTAAGTACCTTTAAATTTATTCTATATTATTTATTTATATTAATCCAGTATCCCTTATCCAAAGAGGCTATACAATGGAATACTGTTTTAGCTCTGTAGGTTAATGACCCATTGAACATTCCATTTCCTATAATCAAGTAGATACCACCAGCTAACCC
>NW_022699567.1:310-512 GCF_011630105.1 Anneissia japonica | reverse complement strand
CACGACACCCATGTCCTCGCACACGTTGCTCAAACGATCCCACGTCAACATCAGCATCCTGTCGTTGCGACACGAGTCTCCCTCCGATCGACGAGGAAACAGTCCGAGTTCCACGAACCGTGCAGTCTCCATGACAAGATGACGAACGGCACCGTACTGTTGGCGAATTCGATATCTGTCGAGTTCGACCTCGAACCCCTCC
>NW_022699567.1:0-214 GCF_011630105.1 Anneissia japonica | reverse complement strand
GAGTAGCAAACATCTTTCTCGTTCATGGCCATGAAGGTTGCGCAATCGCAGACGTTCACCACGGTACGAACTCCGTGACGACTGGAGCCGGTGTTCGGATCGACCATCTTCTCCGTGCGTTCGGTACGGGTGCAACCGGAATCGAGTTTCTCCTTCAGAATCGCCGCCTCCTGGCTGCTTTCCACGGCCAACGGGTTCTTGTCGCTTCTCGATC
>NW_022699566.1:0-754 GCF_011630105.1 Anneissia japonica | reverse complement strand
TATTTTACAATGTCTTAGTCAGGGGAATATTATGAATTTGTCAGTCAGACATACATGTACTATTCATAAAATGTAGTAACTTGATCCCCAATTATTTTGTTCTCTTTGATTTCCCCTTTTCCATCCCTTGCCAGCTAGCTTTTTTGTAGTTCTATCAGGATAGGAACATCTGTCAACAAAACATAACTACAGTATATTCCAATTAATCTAAGTTATGGTAATTAAATATGTACATAGCCCTAATGAAAATGAAACACCACCTTGCAAAACTCTATAAAACCTAATTTCACATTTACCTTGGACAGTGATTGTAAGACTAAGACTAACAGAACCTGCAATGTTTTCAGCCAAACAATTGTAAGTTCCTTGATCTCCACTTGTAAGGCTTCTGAATCGAATGACATCACCCACAATCTAAAAAAAATTATAACTGTTTTCTGGGAATTCAGTTTGCTGGTCAAAATTGGGGGAAAGGGGAGGGAGAGGGTGCAGAAGGGGCACACATTCACTCTTGTTTGTAACCTCATGTATCATACATATTTATATTTTAACATATTTTATGTGTATTTATTTTACTTCCTAGTTAATATTGTTTATATATTATATTTCCTCCTTATATCATCATTTTAAAATGTTTCCCATTCTAATTATCTGTTTTTGCATTTTCAATATATTCAAACATTAGGCTTAGTGGTACACTGGTAATGATTCGTATTTCAAAAATACATTCATTCAATTAAATATTTCTTTGTTT
>NW_022699565.1:0-575 GCF_011630105.1 Anneissia japonica | reverse complement strand
GAACTGGTTTAACATTTGAATTCCTGGCCACTCATACTGGTGTTGGAAAGACAACAGTCATAGATGTTTTTTGGAAATGGGTAAATAATATGTATGTAAATCTAGCTTTTTTAATCAGGAGACCAGATATCGAAACAGTGCAGAAAACACTTCCCCCTGTTTTTAAACGTCTATACCCCAGACTGACGTGTATAGTAGATTGTTTTGAAATATTTATTGATCAGCCAAAAACACTAAAGGCACGAGCCCAGACTTACAGCAACTATAAAAAACACAATACAATTAAAGTATTTATTGGCTGCACACCCTTAGGTGTAATTTCTTTCTTATCATGTTCATGGGGTGGGCGTGTCAGTGATGTTGAACTAATTAAGAAGTCTGGGTTCATCAGCTCTAATGTTCATTTACCAGGAGACCAAATTCTTGCAGACCGCGGCTTCCAAGTACAAGATGATTTTGCTATTGAAACTTGTGCTGAATTCATTATACCAGCATTTACCAAAGGGAAAAGCCAGTTATCTGCCCAGGAAGTTGAAGTGTCTCGTAAGCTTGCTTCTGTTAGAATTCATATCGAG
>NW_022699564.1:0-1622 GCF_011630105.1 Anneissia japonica | reverse complement strand
AGACACCAGCCAGTGGAAAAGAATTTGAGGGTTGCCATGATGACAAAGATTTTGAACCCAGTACAGTATCACCTGTATTAACACCACCTACCACCACCACCACATCATCACCAGGTGCGTGTAGCTGATTACCTGTTCTTAGGCCTATTTAAATGTATTTTTCTATTCACATCAACAACTACACTCGCCAGAATTGGATATTGCTCTGTTAACTAGAGAGTTGTAGTATAAGCCTAATTCCACTCAGTATGCTCTTCGATTTCCCTCTGCTTATACTTACTTCGTTTTCATAATAAATCCACAGACCAAGCTTTTCTTTCCGGAATGCGCATCCCTTGCAACTAAAAACTACCCAACAAAGAACAGTTTTTTTGTACCAAAAATGTCTTTTACGTTCCCAGGATGGTATTTATTCTGTGTTAAAGAATCGTTCTTTGGGACGCCAAAAAGACGGTTCTCTTTTGTGGACCCCATTTCTACAGCCACAAAGCTGGGCGAATGTAGGATTTGGCAGTAAGGGGTGGGTGATGGTCTACCTCACTACCCCCACGGTTGGGGCTGAGGGAATAGAAAATTTTGAGAATAGGGACCTCTCAGACGGGGATCCAGAGTTTTAGCTTGGTTTCCATAGAATTGCTAACCCTATCGGCGACAGTCGTGACAGTTGTGGTTTACATACGAATCGGGGTGCCTTCTTAGTTGCGCAGGGCAGCTAGCAATGCACTGATGCGTCTGCACCGCAATTGGAAAAGTTGAACCAGGTTCAACCTTCTGACTGTCGCCGATAGAGTGAGCGATTATATGAAAACCGAGCTTTACCCTGACATCGCACATAATAGGATGCATGACTGGGCAGGGTCATGGGAAGAGAACGTAATGTTTGCTTGTTCCGTCGCTGGAAGTCTTTGGAAAATTTTGTTTTATCTAGATGCTGAGAAATGCACTCGTGAATAAAAGAGACTTCTATTGATGAATGAATACGCACTGAATTAATAGTTTTCCCCCATTTTACCATGGACAATTAATAATTGCAATGATGAAGATGATGGTGATGTGATGATGGGAGTCATCGTAGCAGGTGATGACAGGCACCTGTGCAGGGTTAATTAACAGGCCCTTTGATATGAGTGTCAACCGAGGCCTGTATCCTGAGTTCGTTGTCACATTTTCAATGCACACAATCGGACAACAGTAATTATCTACAATTTATATAATCAGTACATTTTCGACTGTCATGAAAATATCATATATAAATGTTATATGCATGCTCGGAAGCGGAAAGTTTAACCTAAAAGTTTGATATATGTTTCATGTTGTTTATTGATGATATTATATTCTAATATGACCACAACATAAGGAAGAACACTTTGTCCCCTACAAAGTTCAGACCCATATTTATTTCCTTAGGCCTAAATCATAAGGAAGTCCACTCTATATCCAAATTTCAGGAAAAGTACACGTTTTATGCATGCACCGACGTAGGAATATTGTTTTATGTTGTTTGTTGAATGGTCTTCAAAAATATTACCGTCTAATATGACCACAACATAAGGAAGTCCATTCTTTAAATGTTTAGTAGATAGTACAAAGAATTATGATTGTTTATCAAAATCATTATACAC
>NW_022699563.1:0-1163 GCF_011630105.1 Anneissia japonica | reverse complement strand
CACCGAGCGAAGGCAGGCCTGGCCACATCGCACCATGATCGCCGATCACTGCTGAGGTCATTTACAGGTCAAATCGATCTTTCTGACCAATAGGAAATCTCGTATGTTTAAAGAGGTCTTAAATGTAGAAAAGGATCTGTTAAAACAAACCTTCAAAATCACATTGTAGAACTCATCCAAACTACAGTACATGATTGTGATTGTATCATGTGATATAGGACTCATAAGTTCATGTTCATAAAAAAAAATTTTTTGTGAAAAATACACCGTAAACCTCCAAAAACACTGCAAACTCCATCCAAACCTTGTGAAAGTTATTGAATTATGTAGTATAGGACTCACTTGGTATCTCAATTTAAAAAAAATAAATATACAATATGTTCATAACAGCCTATTTTGGGTGTAAAAAGTAAAATTTCCTAAACCTAGAAAACCTCTTTATTATTTAACTTTTGTTCATAGGAGTGATAGTTGAAATTATTGCCTGCTTCTTAACCAAACAGATGCCTAGAATGCAGTATATAATTAGTTAACTTTTTATGGTCTTCATTTTATTTATAATCTTTATTTAGACTTTAGATATAAACAAGTGAAGAAAAGTCATGTCTCTCCTATGCAAACAGGTTAGCCTTTTTTTCCTTAAACTTGTATACTTTATTGCTTTTAAAACAAATTTTATAACTATTAATTAATATTTCCTTTTTTCATTACCCTTTGACCATATATGGCCTACATTAACCTAGATTTTACATATTTAAGGAATATATTACCATGGTAAGAATGGTGTCAATAAATTTGCTTCACTGATGTTGTTATAGCATTACATATCCAGGTTTCCTATAGGTGTTTTTTTTTTGTTTGTTTGTTTGGTTTTTTTTAACAGACCAGTACATTTTTACTGGTAGTACTCAACCACTTTGACTGGCCACTATCTTGCCAACTTTGAGACGTGCCCATCACAGATAAAATAGACAAAAGTATCTTTATATTTTGGAATAACTTTGTGATAAAATGATCAGTAGTAAGACAATAGTTTTGTTAGACTTATTGAAACTTTTAACTACTATTGCAAAACCAGTCTATTTCTTACTCAATATGAGTTTCCTTCCTATATTTGTATACCTTGAACCATAGGTTCAATCTTCTTGATTTTTCAGGGAAAT
>NW_022699562.1:0-850 GCF_011630105.1 Anneissia japonica | reverse complement strand
AAATATATATATATATATATATATACATTATTATTATTATTATTTTTTACATATATATATACATACATATATACATATATATACATATATATACATATATATATATATTATAATAATAATAAAAATAATAATAATAATGATAGTAATGACAATAAACTTAGTTAACTAGTTACTCTTTATCAAATTTGAATAAAATAATCATAATGCCAATTTCCAAGATGGCGTTCCTCTTGGCGGAGAGAAACGATTATTATTATTGTTATTATTATTATTATTATTATTATTATTGTTCTCAAAGTATATACAATCTCATCAAAGCAATGTACACATATAGAATATATAAAAATATTATTATTTTAATAGTATTATATGCTTATTTATTATTGTTGAAATCATTATTAATATTATTATATTATATATTACTATATTATATTCTTATTATTTTAAAATTATATTTTATTATTGAAATGAATTACAATGTTAGTACTGTTGTATAACAATATTATTTATAATATTTTTATCACCACTATTGATATCATTACAGTATTATCATCATCCGTCATCATCATCCTCATCCTATTCGTCATCGTCATCATCATTCTCATTGTTGTCTAATCATCATAATCATCCTTACTATCATCGATCGTTGTAATCATCACCACCATCACCATCATCACATCATACTCATCTATCGTCATCGTCCTCATCTTCATCACGTCCTCATCGATCATCTATCGTCGTTATCATCATCCTCATAATCTTCATCTTCCTCCTCATCCTTCATCATTTTCTTCATCATCATACTCATCATATTCATCCTCATCCATCATCATCCTCGTCATCATCAATG
>NW_022699561.1:0-950 GCF_011630105.1 Anneissia japonica | reverse complement strand
AATCATCAAAGGTACATATATAGTGTTTAATAAGGACATGATGGAACAATGTCCATACGATGTTCCATCATGTCCTTATTAAACACTGTATATGTACCTTTGATGATTTATATTATATTTATTCAACAGTATTAACGGCTAACTTCCTTCAATATCATATATAATATACAATGTATTTCTAGCCATTTCCAGATTTATCTGGCCGATGCACTCTTGAGGCATAGCATTGTGTAATACAATGTTCCCAACGGGTATTTGGACCTGTTCAACCATGAAGCCTTCGTGGTCTAGTGGTTATGACGCTCGCCTTGTCAGCGAGAGGTCGCAGGTTCGTATCCCGTCGGAGGCATTTTATTGCACAATGATTTCATTTATTTTCATTTATTTTGTCTCAATAAAATACATAAAAAACAACAACCGGTTACAATACAACAAAATAAAAGCATAAAAAATCTGAGACAGGCCGAGACAGGATTCCTAAAAGTGAACCAAATCACTATCATGTAGGTCTCCTAATGCACTATTCCGATTACACATAAAATAATAATGAGCAATTGAAATAATACTTAAAATCTGTAAAATTTGCCTTAACAATAAATATATATATATAGAAATTGTAAAACTACTGATTTTTCATAGGACTTTATTCGTTGAAAAGCTACAGGGTAGCCTACGATGTTCCATCATGTCCTTATTAAACACTGTATCTGTACCTTTGATGATTTATATTATATTTATTCAACAGTGTTAACGGCTAACTTCCTTCAATATCATATATATATATATCAAGCTGGTTCAATGGCACCGCCAATAAAATATCTCTTACATAATCATTTTGCCGACACCTTATCATGGTTTAATTGTACAGTAATTAATTCGCCCATTAACTTATATTTTGTGGTCCAATCAACTAATTGTATTGATAACTTGATTCTGATTGGTTTATTATT
>NW_022699560.1:0-727 GCF_011630105.1 Anneissia japonica | reverse complement strand
ATCAATATCAAAATACTCAGAAATATTTGCAGCCAATTGCTTTGTAAGATGTTACTACATGCCAACGAATTCAATGTTTAACATACTATCCTGTAGACAGACAATCATTGATATGGTATAGCTACTAACACAGTGCCCAGCAAGACATAGACAATCATGTTTTGTGATGACATATTATATATTGTAAAGATTACTTTAAAAGTTGATCTAGGCAGTTAAACTGCCCTCTATTGGATATCACATGTGTTCCCTCCTTTTGTTAATTTATCTTCATTGTAACTTTAACCTTGTACCATAAACTCTTTCAAAACTACTGTACGTTGTCTTGCAGAGAACCTTGTTAGGTTTCCAGGACGTGGAAAAGTTGATGATAATCAGTTAGACTGCTCTCTATAATTAAAGGAATTCAGTTCCCCCTATTCTATCTTTATTGTTTATGGCTTTTTATCTTGTACCATAAACATTTTATAAACATAAACATATATTTTTTGTGAAGAGATCTTTTGACAATATAAGCAGTTATACCACCTATAATTGAAGACATGTGTTATTTATCTTTATCGCATTGTGCATGATGCAGATAATCATGTTTTCGGTTTCCTTTTTAAACTAGCACAATTGTTTTTGCATGTTTTAGAGGGTTTGTGTGAAGTGTTTGTGTTGAATTGTTCAGGAAAACTTAATTGATTTTACAGTGTAATACCCTTTTGCATCTTGTATTTATTTT
>NW_022699559.1:0-653 GCF_011630105.1 Anneissia japonica | reverse complement strand
ATAATCTATGCCTTTATTCATATTGAATATGAACGAAATGTTTGTAAGAAATTAACACGAAACAACACATAGAATTGTACCTGTGTGTGTTTACACTACTCAAATATTCGACCAGAAATTCAATGCTGCCTTTTTATACTTTCAAATACCATATTGTATGTAAACACTGCCTAGGCATAGGGATACAGCCCTCAAAATTAACGCTGGCATTCGGCAATGCCAACGTAAACGGTGTCTAGCCTCCCAACCGACATGAAAATTTTAGGCCTAGCCCAAGCTAACCCAGACCTACGCTGGTACTAGTAGTAGTACCAGTGATGGCAGACTTGGCAGGATCACCGTGAACACAATATTAAACTTTATTCTTAATGAAAGCATGTTATATAATGTCTTTTATGTTGTATTATCAGTAAAATGTAAATAAAATCAAACTGGATTTTGTGTTTCATGCTCTTATATTGTTTTTACATTCATTTTCGTTTTACATTTTTTTTCTAAACAACCCATTCTTCAGGTAAACATTAGGCCATGCTTCCTAAACTCTGCCCGCTAATTGGTTAATTTTTTTCATGGGGTCATGGATGGGCAAACATGTGCTTGGCTGTGATGACGTCAGATCGCCCAAAGTTTCAAAGTGTGTGATAGCTTGCAGA
>NW_022699558.1:0-567 GCF_011630105.1 Anneissia japonica | reverse complement strand
GTTCTTAAATACAAGTTTCCTGATGGCACAATTATATCATTAACAACATGTTCTTCATAATAAAATTTTTCCAATAGTTAAACAAGCCTCACCTGATGGTGTGGTTGTGACTGTTGTCTTGTCCGTAGTAGGTACAGTTGTCAAATCCTCTGTAAAATAATGAATTGATAAACTGGTGGAATATTTATATCATAAGCATCATTTTGTTCTTAAATACAAGTTTCATGATGGCATGATTATATCATAAACAACATGTTCTTTATAATACTAGTTTTTCCAATTGTTAAACAAGCCTCACCTGATGGTGTGGTTGTGACTGTTGTCTTGTCCGTAGTGGGTTCAGTTGTCAAATCCTCTGTAAAATAATGAATCGATAAACTGGTGGAATATTTATATCATAAGCATCATTTTGTTCTTAAATACAAGTTTCCTGATGGCATGGTTATATCATAAACAACATGTTCTTTAATACTAGTTTTCCAATAGTTCAACAAGCCCCACTTGATGGTGTGGTTGTGACTATTGTCTTGTCCGTAGTGGGTACAGTTGTCAAATCCTCTGTAAAAT
>NW_022699557.1:0-895 GCF_011630105.1 Anneissia japonica | reverse complement strand
GCTAATGTTTTCGGCGCCTACGATATTTCTTCTCACGACCTATCGCAAAATCAAAATGAAAAATTAATCCGCATTTATTTTTTGAGTGGAACACAAAAAATCAAATTTCAGTCTTATTTTACATTTTTTTGATTCTTAGGAAATGTCTAAATTCAGTTAAACTAGCAATTCCGTATTATATTTATAAATCTTTATAACATTACACAAAAACTAGATTTAATCTTTCACTGTTTTTCAATTAATTAAGCTATCACACCATAAAATATGCAAACCTAGGATACATCATCATAATAATATTAAATAACCTATGTCCTTCAGTTGCTGGCATGCACTAATTCAGGGGTGAATCCAGAAATGTCCGAAAGGGGAAGGGGCCGGGTCCGAAAAAGGGGAGGGGGAGATAGTGGGGCCGATCGAGATAACACCATCTTAGGGAAAAGTTTTGTTTTCAGACGCCCGAAAATAACCTCGAGGCGTTTTGGCGATCAATTTTTCTTTTCTTTCTTTCTAACGGTACATTTATAATTAAAATTTATAAAATTTACATTTTAATTATTTTTTTTGGTAAATAGACCTATAGAATATAGATTAGAACAAACTAGTAATTATATCCTCCAGTGTGTACAAAACATTTGTTTCCCGGTACCGTAAAATGTACATTATATTACAGTATCTAAATAATGCAATGCTTGAATTGTGGGCGTCATCAAATCGTATGGCAGGTCACTTCAAACGACATGTAAAAAATCACAACTTTCTTTGTTTCTTTTATTTCTTTGAGTTTTTTTTATTATCAAAACAACTTTTTGTATATGTGATACATAATAATATATTAAAGCCCCATTCCCGGCAAAATTTCACTAAAAATGACTTTTTTTAGAAAATATGCATTTGC
>NW_022699556.1:0-562 GCF_011630105.1 Anneissia japonica | reverse complement strand
CAAGGTTACTTTTTGTTATCATTTTTTGTAATTCATTGATGAAAATTGAAAACAAAATAGGTGACTGTGAACAGCCCTGTTTGACTCCTTCGTTGATATTGAAGAATTCAGTTTCTATATCTTGAACAATAACTTTACCTTGTACATTTTCATATAAATTCTTAATAATTTGGAGTAAATTTCCTTTAACACCAATATTACTAACAGCTGAGAATAACCCTCCAAACAGTGTCAAATGCTTTTTTAAAATCTAAAAATAAAAGAAATGTTTTTTTGCCTTCTGATTGTTGTGTGCTAATGATGCTTTTATATATGTGAAGATATGATCTTCACACCTTCTACAGTATCCTCTCTAAAACCACCTTGCACTTCACTTAAGACATTAAACTCTTCTAAGAAATTTGACACTGTTTGGGAGATAATGCGGTTGTAAACCTTAGCAACACATGAGTTGAGTGTAATGCCTCTGTAGTTGCTAAGGTCTTTGGGATCACCCCTCTTAAATATTGGAACTATGACACCCACATTCCAGTCGTTTGGAATTGTCTTGAGTTCACTCAAC
>NW_022699555.1:0-2630 GCF_011630105.1 Anneissia japonica | reverse complement strand
TTTTGTTAATTATATATTCATGCTTGGATCACAGAAGATTACATTTATTATTGTTTTATATTGAAATTATAGGAGTATAAACTTTTTGTCAGATGTGCGTTAACATGTTTCTTTATTCTTTTATTGTTAATTGAATTTGTATGCCTTTACTGTATTAGTTGATTTTTCTGTATCTAGTTATGGTCTGGGATGATTTGAAGAAGAAACCTGTTATTGAATTAGACTTTTCCACAGAAGTAAAAGCAGTCAGGTTAAGAAGAGATAGGTAAGTTTTAATGGAAACCTGTTATTGAATTAGACTTTTCCACAGAAGTAAAAGCAGTCAGGTTAAGAAGAGATAGGTAAGTTTTAATGGAGGTTTGCAACTTCAATCTTGCATGTTTTTTACACTACAAAAAAGTTTCCAATCAAGTAACAAAAGCTTTAGTTATGAATCATTAATCAGTATTAATGATCAAACTGTATGTTTTGATTTAGTTTGAATTTGTATTAATATTGTTCTGTTGTGGTTTCATTACTATGTTAACTAACCTAATGTTTCAAGAATTTTTTTTTCAGAATCGTAGTTGTCTTAGAGTCAATTATCAAAGTCTACACATTTACCCAGAATCCTCAGCAGCTTCACGTCTTTGAGACTTGCAGTAATCCAAAAGGTAAAGTGTGAATGTGACCTACATTTGTATTTTAGGTCAGCTCACATTAACAAAATTTACCAATGATGTGGCCAAGATTTGCATAGGGGAATCTCCAATGAGTAGTCATGTGAGAAATGAGATAAAAATGGGTTGTAATGGCTTGCCTTACAATTCTAGAGTCTTAGCTTCAGATCAGGCAAATGCAAAGATTGTTCTCTGAAAACTAAATACAACTCATAACTTTATTTATAGAATATCACTTAAAATTTAGTTTTTCTTAAACATGTTGACTGCCAAGCCCCTTTTCCTAGTTTCATCCCATGCACCAAGGCATAAAGGGCGCCACTATAATGAAAACCACTATCAACTGTAACAAAACACAAAGAAATATACAGTATTCCCTTAACCTCCAGGACGAGAGTTCACGTTCTGGTGACCACTGCCTGCAAGTTTACGTGCAGTACAATATTGGTATGTTTAGACGCACCGTGAGTGAACCCTGTCTGATGTGAACTCGTATCCCTGCCTGCGCTTATATTAACTAGTAAATTTTTTTTTTCTTGCAGGTCTTTGTGTTCTGTGTCCAAGTAGTAATAACTCTCTGTTAGCTTTTCCTGGTCGTAAAACCGGTCATGTACAGGTGGTCGATCTGGCCAATACTGATAAACCGCCCACAGATATGGCCGCCCATGAAGGTCCGCTCTCCTGCATAGCACTTAACCTGCAAGGCAGCAGGCTGGCCACAGCATCAGTGAAGGTAAAATCTGTCAGATTTTAGCTATACTTAAGTGATATTCTCTGATCAGATTTTTTATACTACTGTATAATTCTTTCAAACATGTCTGATTAATCAAAATATGTATCCATAACTGTGAAGTCAGATTTAAGAAATTTGTATATTTTTAAATTTCTTTGTGTAATGTACTGGTACTATTATAGCTGGCTTGGTTTATAGGACCATGTCACACAATGATTACATGGCAGTCAACATTAGCACCGCAAGGGTGTTACATTGTATAGGTGCTATAAATCAAGACATTATTATTAATATTAATATTTTACTTGATAAAGTTAGTTGTGACGTCATCACTTTGATTTTCACATAATTTTCCTATCCATGAACAATCACTAATGTGATGATATAGTGCCTCTGATTTTTTGCATCTTGTGTGCAAATAGCTCAATGAAAACTGGGATTTTGATGAATATTTTGTTGATAGCCAAGCTCTGAACGCATATAGCGGCCTAACAAATCTCGCTCAACGGCGCCGGTTCACAAAATAATGGCTCCTTCTCCCTCTGTTTTCTATTGGGTCCTCAGAACTTGACTGTAATTGCATAATATTACAATATTATTGTTATTATTACTATCATTATTGTCAGTTACATTGAATGACATATGATATGCAGTGTATAATCATGACAGTTGGGTGTCAATACACATTTGAATGTCATTTTTGTATTATTGTGTAGGGAACACTTATTCGTATGTTTGACTCTAGCAATGGGACATTGCTGCAAGAATTCAGGAGGGGCTCAGGTAGTGCAAATATTTTCTGGTAAGTTTAATTAATAAAAATTATCCATATTTAAGGCAATAATAATATTTTTTTTATCTAATGCCTTGTTTTTACTGCATGTATTTCACAAAAGGTGTCTTAAAACATTTAATAGACATAACTGTATCCTATAAATGCTATGAAATGAAAGTCACATTGGGCAAACAGTTTAAAAGAAAGAATGTGATTGGTTGAATATAATGCCTCTTTTAATTATTCATTAATGATGATTATTATTATTCCTTTAGTTATTGTTCATGTAGTACCTTATATTGTCCATGGTATCAATAGAAATTAATTATGAACTTCAAACAAAGATAAATATAAGTTTGTCTTGATCTACAAGTTTGGCGCAGCGGTTGAGGTTTGGGCTTTCAATCGTAAGGTCGGGGTTTCGAGTCTCCGCTGTGCAGATTCGCTTGTGTCCTTGGGCAAG
>NW_022699554.1:0-603 GCF_011630105.1 Anneissia japonica | reverse complement strand
TAATTTATAATTTGCTTTTCAATTCGATGTGAATGAAATAATAAAAATAAAAAGTAGTAATATAGATATAAAGATTTCAGACTGTGACAAACTTAAACTTGAAGTTAGGAGTTACGTATATTAAAATGTTCGACGTCTTAATATTATTGTTTTACCGTACTGTAATCAGTTGATTGATTTAATTTTATTTGATTTAGTGGAGTTAAGTAGAGATGTAGCTTGTCGCTAAAATGATTTTCTTCCAATCCCAGCTATTTACTGGCCTTGAAAAGAAAGGAAAATGCCAGCTACTGAATTTAATATTGAATTGAATATAACCAAAAGACTTTCCTCTATAACTCTTTAATTCTTTTAAGCTTTGTCCACACTATCAAATACTCCTTGACAAAAAACTATTGTATACCCATATATGGTCATGATGTGCCTATATATGGTCATGATGTGATGTCATCATGACCATATTTAGGCATGTCACATGTTTTTGTCAAATGAAATTTGATAGTCTGGACAGGGCTTTAGACCTAATTTAAATGGTACGGTGTTATGTGACGATGAGAAATTGCTAAACAATGTGTTATTCTGCAGTTGATAAAACTTATATTC
>NW_022699553.1:0-811 GCF_011630105.1 Anneissia japonica | reverse complement strand
TTCTTTACACATATTTTGATTACACTACAAGTAGGCATGTCTTCAATGTATCAAAAATGATAATAGCGCCACCAACTTTGAAACATAATTCAATTCTATGCAATATCTTCAATAATTTATACTTCTTCTTTGTCTCTTTCATACAAGAATAAAAAGAATGTAACTTTCTAATCACATGATTGGTGATTGGACAAAGAAAGGAGGAAGAGAGAAAGGAGGAAGAGAGAAAGGACGGAGGGTGGAGAGAGAGAGAGAGAGAGAGAGGGAGTACAAATGAAGAAGAAATGAAATAACTAAGGACAAACAGTATAGGCTTTAATTTTATGTACATCACAAAACCCACATACAATTACTAGTGGTGCCAGTGAAAGGGAGGAGCCTTTAGTCCACATCAGTTACCACTCGTAAGCATGTTAGTAACTATTTTAAATTTCAAAACAGTTAAAAATTCTCAGACCCTGCAGCAGAATCACACCACAGTTTTTGGCGAATTCGGGCACCAACACTGCATGCAACAATAACGCCCGAATTCTTTAGTCGATCTTCGAACTAGAAATTTATTTAGTCCAAGATGCAACTTCAACTTTAATTTGTATTCATAAACAACACAGTCGAAGTTCTAACTACGACTAAACCAAATCCTAATTTTAGTTCAACTGAAGACGGCTGGCAAACAACGACTATCAACTAACCAATGAAAAGAGCTCATTTTAATAGCAAATGAAATTTTAGAGATACGGTAACGCGAATGAATATTAGGCTGCCGTCTGTCGTTCAAAAACATATTTCCTCATAATTCATATTACACCCA
>NW_022699552.1:0-512 GCF_011630105.1 Anneissia japonica | reverse complement strand
TGTCTAGTTTAAACTATATATACTTGGTTTAAGAATTAAACCTAAAACTAAGAGCAAAACAAAGACATTCGAATAGTAAAACTTTTTAAACAATTAGTCTAACATCAAACGGAAATACTATTACTGTATTATTATAATAACAATAATGAAAAGAGTTGTTTTATCAATAAGCCTAGGCCTATAATTAATACCTTCACATCACGTATCATTTACTATTTAATACTAATAATAATATAACAACAGCAATACACGATACTTATACTATATAATATTTATGTATAGGCCTAGCTAATATAACGGTATAAATAACAATAAAATAAAACATACCTAAGAGCTACTGTACTATCCTCGGCGAAATAAACCAAATATATAAAGTTTAAACTAGACAATGCAAAAGTTCTAAACAATTGACGCGTTCCTTAGGAACGCATCCCAGCTCACGCGCCATCTCTATAGCTATGGACACGCAGTCAACATAATACAGAGGGCAAGCACTGAATGAGTTAATGTAC
>NW_022699551.1:0-1879 GCF_011630105.1 Anneissia japonica | reverse complement strand
AAAATGTCAATGGTATTATTCTGGATTACAGTTTAAAAATTGTTTCATAAAACAGATGCAGTTGAATCTCCACTTTGCAGTGCTCCATATTATTCTAATCAAATGATTATTGGTAAGAGATATTTGATGATATTTATTAAGTAAGGGCAAATATCCTCAAAATTTATTAGATTATCACTCCCACCCTCATCAAAAATTCGAGATGCGGGAATAAAAGAAAAAAAAATTGCCGCATCAATTATTTTAACAGCATAAAAATAACAATGCAATTTTATGACTTCAAATATATTTTCTTTAAAAAACTATAAAATTAAACCAGTTTTTATACAATATTTACTATTACTAGCTAAATATAAACAGTCCCTCAAAAAAACAAGAGCAAAATAATATATTGTTCCGATAAAAAAAAAAACAAAAAAAAACGCCCTTCCTTATCAATTTTTTATTTTAAAGAGTGATAATCTAATAATTTTTTCTATGTACCCTTAATAACCTTATTTCAGGTTCAGTTTAGAATAGTATTGGCTAATATTAGTAATTATTTTATTTATTATTTATAGCCATCTTCATGAAAAAGTACTGTAGTCACTTATAACAATTTATTAACGATTTATTGCCATCTAATGTTAGAATTAAACAGAAAACAAAAATAAAATAATTATAATAATAATCATACTTCAGAAGCCTTACACTAAAATTTTTTCATGCTTTTTTTATGTGTACTGGTTGTTTTCTGGACTTGGTTAATGCTTGTTCCACCCTGCCTAACATGTCAATAATTTTTTCAGTATATTGTATCTGTATTATAAGACAGCAAAATTGAATAAAGAAAAGAAAGTAATTAAATATTTTTTTTAAATTGTTATTACTATTACTATAGGGCTTGAAGAGTGGTATGCAAATGATGATGATGAAGAAATACAATCAAGTCTAAATAATGATGTGGATTACAGTACTGGTAAGTTTTGTTCATTATAGTAATATATTAATTCTTATTACTTTGTTCATTTCTGGTGTTGTTTATTAAAAAAAAAAAAAAAAATTATTTAGATTAGTTGTCTTTCTGTTAAGGTGCTGTTAATGATGAAGGAGAAGACAGTGATGTAATATTGGAAGTCCAGGAAATTCCGGATGAACCCTTTGAGATTGACCAAACATCTAAAGCCGTGGATGTACCTATGCCGGATACACCATCTACCAATGTTCTACCTAAAGGTTTTAATAACTATTTTGATATGTACTCTATTTTTAAAATTATGAAATAATGTGAAATCAAATTAAGTTTGACCTACATATTATCACAGTAAATTGGGACCAGTAGTTAACAAAAAGTGAACAATAAACTGTCCTGTAATATATAGTAGTTATTAATAAATATTGGATATGTAGAACTTGGGGACATAATGCACATTATATAAATGAACTGTAAAAAATGTTAATCCAACTCCTAAAAAGTTATAATATAGATCATTGAATTTGATTTTAATATAATAAAATAAACAGCATTAAAAATTCATATTCACTTGCCAATTAGTTTAAAGCCACTCTAAACCTAAGGATAACATTTTTTTTTCGCTCAAAGAGTATGTTAAATTGGTCAATTGTGTTTCAGGACGAAAAAGACGACTGCCATCATCCACTCAGGGATCTAAAAGGGATAGGACCGTTAATGCCTTGGCAAAAAAAATAAAAGAAACTAGTGATGCCAACTGGAGGAGAATGTCATCAATGTTGGAAAGAATGCGAAAGGAAGACCAAAAAGAAAGAGAAGAAATGACAACTCTGATGAATACACTAACATCAGTACTGGAAAAGGGGAATAAAGACCGTCAGGAGGAAAGGCAAGCAATGAGGGAGGAAAGGCTAGAGGAACGGCGTG
>NW_022699550.1:0-754 GCF_011630105.1 Anneissia japonica | reverse complement strand
ATCTTATAAGCAGTGGCGTAACAGGCGGAGGGCCAGGGGGCAGACTGTCCAGTGGCGGTTTTTACAGGGCCGACCAAGCCGTCGTACCGGGCTGGGTAAGAAGAGAAAAGAAAGAGGGGAGAGGGAGGGAAAGAGAAAGAAGGGGATAGAAAAAGAAATGAAAAAGGAAAAGAAAAGAGAAGAGAAAAATAAATACAAGAATAAAAAGGAAGATATAATGAACAGGTATCACAATACCCCGGCCTGCAACCCCTTCTCCACTGGCGTAACCACCGGGGGACAAGGGGGAAAATATCCATCTGTGGAAAATCTTTCCCCATTGAATGCCCTTTTTCACCCGGGAAAGTGCTAGAAAATCTCAAATTTTAAATCGCATATTTTGTTGAGGTAGGCCAATTTCCTCTAAAAAAAATTGCACATTTTAGGGAGTTTTGATCAATTCCAACGAAATTAGAATTTAAAAAAAAAAAATTTTCGCGCGCTTCGCGCGCATTGTTTAATGTTAAAGCTTCTGCTTGCTCTCCTTTGCCTTCTAAGTTATAACACATAGTCCCAAACTCAAGAAAGAAAATTTAAGATAGATCGTTTTACCTAAAAGAAGAGCCTCAATGTGTAATGATGTTGAAAGAATATGTTTGTGTTAAATAAAGCCATAAGGAAAATGCTTATATTCAGTTTAAAAAAAAAACGAGTGTGGCCATATATAACATAAGAGCATTTCTTGTTGAGGTAGGCCAATTTCCTCTAAAAATTG
>NW_022699549.1:0-714 GCF_011630105.1 Anneissia japonica | reverse complement strand
AATGTTTGAACATAAAAGCAAGTACATCACAACAAATATATACAAATTAACTGCATAATAGCTTTAAATATAGGATACAGTACTAACAACTGCAAATGAGAACCGGGAAATAAAGAATGCAATTTTATTCACAGATATATTGGACGGATACATATACGCCTATTGCCAATAAAATTTACATTGACAATAAGTGGTTTGGCTGCAACGAAAGACAAATTAATAGTGTAATATATGTGTATGCTACAAATCACAATACATTAAAATTATTTTATAGAAAAAAAAAAAATAAAGATTATAAATACTGATAACTATACCAAGTGACTGTATAAAGTAACTGTAGAGTAAATTAATCTAAAATCGTTTACATCTACATCTGAGAAATGCAAGGAGGATCTGATATAAAAAAAAAAAAGTCTACACAATCATCAACTACATATAATATTTAAAACTTCGCAATACATATAATATACAAGTATTATCAACAAAATGTATATATTGCAATGAAAGACGGACAAAAACTGGCAAGGTGCATATTGTGTTCTGGGAGTAATTTTTCAATAATGTGGACTTGCTCTATGACCCATTACCACATGTAAATCATGAACTACTGTGATTGGACTGCACAGAAGCTACACATTGTGATAATTGCTATAAATTATACAGTGTACTATACAAATAAACTACTGTATATAAAAGGTTGTTTTGGAGGTTATA
>NW_022699548.1:0-529 GCF_011630105.1 Anneissia japonica | reverse complement strand
ATTTCTTTGCCAGCGAGAATACTAATTTGGATAATACAGTAATTACTTTGTTAACAAATTCCAATAATTTTGAATGTGTGTTTAATATAGGCCTATTTGATCAATTTCTTCAAATGTCACGATTTTAATGTTTTAGTTAATCGTGTGGTACCCTCTTAGCTAACGAATATTTCGTTCACAATAATTTTTCTAGGGGTAATTATCTCTGCTTTAGGCCTACAGTAGGTCTATTGTGATCATCGTCAGTATATTTTGCATCGGTGTAGAGTGATAATTTGCTATATGATATTGTATTGTGAAAATAATGGCTGAACAAACTTGTGTAAATATTCAAATAGGAGGGGAGGTAATAACTATTCCTGTTGCAGAGGCGAATAGCCCATTTCAGCTTAGTGCGCTACGTACTCTCTGCCCTACGGCAGTGGGCTTATCGTACTTAGACGATGAGAAGAAAATTGGACTCCAGCTCAGGATGAGATGATTAAGCCACCACCTAATGGTTGGAGGAATGTAGTGTACTCTGCGCTAA
>NW_022699547.1:0-674 GCF_011630105.1 Anneissia japonica | reverse complement strand
TACTCTCTTTTCACGAAATGAAAGGGTTCGGAAAAAATGTTGGCTTTTATAACAACAGCAGGTGAAGTCATAAGTGTATGCATACGACGCCGTCTGTCTTCACATGGATGTAACCAACCTGGCGACCTCTCGCCGTTTCCAGTTTCTCGTTTCATTCTTATCAATATCATAAATCTTAGGAAATAAAAGATAAACAGACAAATATTTGTTTTTCTCAACATTTATTGTTATTTTACATTTGTTTTCGACATTTCAGCGGCGATTTCTGGCAGACCCGTTTCTAGATCATTAAGAAATCGTGCTGCGCGCAGACACAAGGAGAGTGCTTGGGAGCCCCAACACTGTATGTAAGCGGGACGTAACCGAGCTCCCGATTTTCGCCCATCATCTCGTCTTCTCGCTTTTCGACTTCTCGCAGGTACCGGCCAGCATCCTCCCCGAACTCCTCCTCAACCTGCGCTCCGAGCCGTTCGCCAGCATGCTCATCCACGCTTTTCTCCGTTCCACGTGCAACGTTTCCGATTCCAGAATCTCAGGTTCTTTCGCGACGAAATTCAAGATTTTATTTCCAAGTCTCGGCATCTTTCTGCGGTAAGGATTCTTGCACGTGTGTTCGGGTAGACACCCGCCATTCTTCTCGACGAGCTGCCTAACGTTTACGGTCTGCAATTCGT
>NW_022699546.1:0-1498 GCF_011630105.1 Anneissia japonica | reverse complement strand
ATCGTACTATTTTTTGCTTGTTTTTATTTTATATTCTAGATAATTATTACTAACTACAAAACACAGATGAAGATAAATATTATTTGGCTATATGCAATGAACACTTCAATTCTTTTGTTCATTTTAAGCGTATTTCGTTTAATTTCCACCTTCAAAAAGTCAAACTTTAAGTCTATGTTGAATAGTGAGAGTAAAGTTAAAAATAATGCAACTTTCGATTCAATGGAAGGCACACTCGAGCAGAGGATCTTCTATTAGCGAGCTACTATGCCGGTTGATATGCCTGGATTCAACTCTACGTATTGAAAATTAGGGTTTCAATACAAAGCGCATAAACTTACATAGCTAACAATTAGTTACTTAAATTCCATATCCTTTAGCTATTACATCATCTTATCAACATTTACAAATAGGTTGACCTACAGTATATTTAATTTAAAATGGCAAAAAGGGAAGACCGAAGTAAAGGTAAAAAAAAAATAGTTGTTTTAAAAAAGGCACTGCTCGGATTCGAACCGGGGATCTCCTGTTTACTAGACAGGCGCTTTAACCAACTAAGCCACAGCGCCAGTGGTGATAGATGCTCACTACCACTGACCTTTTTTGCTGTAAAGGTAAAAATAATATAACTTTTGATTCAGTGGAAGGCACATGCATGAATGTGAAAGGTCTGCCAGCGCCGGCTGATAGGGTCGGGATTCAACACTGCTTCTGTACTATTGGAAATTTTGGTTTCAATAAAAACAGAGCATTAACTTTGTAAACATAGTTAACATCTTCCTCAGTGGGGATTATATTTGAGGAAGATACAGCTGCATTGCTCAGAACGTGCATTTAAACGTGCAACATCATTCAACACAATTTTAAATTGTGTTGAATGATGTTGCCTCATTCAACACAATTTTAAATTGTGTTAAATGATGGTGCCTTATTATTATGTTCTTCTTCAATACATTGTTTCTAACCGGAAATTAAGGAGCGTACATTTGAGTATATAGGGCCTACGTATCCATTTTACACAAGAAAGAATTAATTCTACAGTAGTAGAACATTAACAGAATGTGTTGGTTGAGAATGATGTTGACTTCAGATGTTATTTGAATTGAGACCTATCAGCCGGCGCTCTCATATTCATGCTGTGCCTTCCATTGAATCAAAAAATTAAATTCGATTATTTTTACCTTTACAGCCAAAAATACCTAATAGTCAGTGGTACTGACCTGTAATACCACCGGCGCTGTGGCTTAGTTGGTTAAAGCGCCTGTCTAGTAAACAGGAGATCCCTGGTTCGAATCCGGGCAGTGCCTAAATGTTTTTGTATTCATTTTGTTTATGATAAAGTACCGGTAACATCACATTCTATTCCAATCTAAGTAGGCCTATTTTACATTTTTATTAGTAAGTCTTCATATTATTTTCTTGGAAGAAACGTATACGATATTATAATTACAATAACCAGCAACTGAAATCAAAGTCACTCATTATTATGGTTGAACAC
>NW_022699545.1:0-505 GCF_011630105.1 Anneissia japonica | reverse complement strand
CGTAAAGCCTGTTTTCCACTAGGTGAATTTATTCGTGCGAATCGAAAGCGTCGGTTCATGCGCATGCGCATTCACATTTCTATCAGGTTTTAGAAGCGAAAAAAATGCGCAACCAATCAGAGCTCAGAAAGCGTACCGAAAATTCGTTTCGCGCGAATAAATTCGCCTAGTGGAAAACTGGCTTGAGTCTTACGCATTCTTTCCAAACACCGGTAAAACTTACGCTTATCTTAAAATTTGAGTAAATTTTGTTTCTTTTTCAATTTAGAAAAATAGAACAGAAGGAGTGCTATCGAGCGAAGATCAAAGGTACAGACCTCCTCGCCGCGATCGTATACGTAACGTACTTGGCAACTAGATAACAAACGCGCATGCGTCGATAGCTCTTACAATCAAAACATTAGCAACGTATCGCGAGCGCGATCGTTGTGATTGAATGATATCAAAGATACTAGAAATACAAGATAGAGTTCTCGCATTGTAAAAATGAGGCGGAAGTCGTGCC
>NW_022699544.1:31155-35365 GCF_011630105.1 Anneissia japonica | reverse complement strand
GAGTGAGCGTAAGCATGAAGCTTAGGGAGCTCCGAGAGAACACGTCCGCACCGTTGGCCTGCTAGGGTACGAATCCTCATGTAATTACAATAAAAATTAGGCCTATTATTTCTTCTCTATAATCCAAATTCAAGTAATAATAAAACGATTACGATATTTTTTATACTCTAATAAAATATTTAGAAAATATATTATCAAAGATACTAGAAATACAAGATAAAAGTTCTCCACACAAAAAAAAGTGTTCCACCGAAATGCATGGTGGGAATACAAACAATGGGACTCACCCTACAGTTGGATCTAAAAAAACTTCTGCCAAACTTTCGTTACCAAGTCGTCGCGTATTTTATTATCAATTCTCAATTAAAAAAGTGTACACCGCGATGCACTATGGCGACGTACGGTATTGGAGGGCGTTGCTGTGCAGTAAATTGCAACACATTTTACAAACAGGGTCATAATTTATATCGATTTCCAAAGGATTGAGAAAGGTAAAATATTGCACTGACATTAAACAAAAAATTAACTATATATATTATAAATATATATAAACATTTTGGTTATTTTTAAACTTGACATATGAATTGACCTATTGACCTAGGCCTATTGACTTGCGTAGCTAAGATATTGAAGAAAAATAAATAAATAATTAGACTAGCCTAAAATAATGAAAAAAGTACTAAATATTACTTGTTCGTTTAATAACGCTAGTATTGTATGACGTGAAAATGGAGCTCTATTGGTAAAGGAAATTTAATAATATTAATACAGGTCTAACTCTAATTACTTAAGACCACTTTTTGGACCGGGATTTCCATGGTCTACCTACCTAGCATAGCTTATATCCGCTTTTTAGTCTCTAATTAGAATAATAAAGCCGAATATATTATCTTTTTATATCTTAATATATATATATATATATATATATGTATGTATATGTATATATATATATAGTTGCTGCATAGACAGATATATATATATATTTTTTTTTTTAACCGGGAATTGATTATATATAGGCCTCCAGTAATTACATAAACTTGTGTTGTAAATACATTTTAAGTGAATGCACATTGTTTTAAAACTACATTATATGCAGTTCTAATTTGTTATTAAAAAATATATACTGTGAGTATCAGAGCTGTATTCAATGTCAATAATAATGGGTTGGAAAAGCATTGAAATCCTAAGCTAATAGGCCTACCGATAGCATGGATCAATAAAGCACAAGAATTCATAACGATGACTGTATTTTGCACTTCTTTACCGACGTCGCGTACCGGTATTATGAGTCACTTTTTATTTACTAGATATAAAAACAAACTGAAATAGACACCCAGACAGACATCGGTGAATACATAACCTCCTTGGTGGCGGTAGAAATCGTTGCTATTATCCAAATAATACACAAAACAATTAAAGCATAATCATGAATCAGTAAAAAATAAAACTAGAGATACTATGTTTAATAGAACATGAACCCAGTCATTTTTAAGAGATAACCACTGTGACCTTTAACCTCAACCTGTGAACACCCCATGTTCTAATGCAACTGGTCCAATCGTTAGTCACTAGCAATGTTTGATAATTTTCACTATAGTGACCCTTGTGACTTTTTACCTGTAGATGAAGTGTAGTTTTTCATGGTGTGACACTCTTTAGATAAAATTGTCTGATGACTAAAAAATATAGAAATACAATTGATTGAGATAAGCTGAGCATGCGCAGAAAGCCAGAGCGGTAATTCAAAGGGTTCAATTAGTTGGGTCTGATTAAGGATTGATAAACAATGAAAGTAGACCTCCTTGATGTCACATTGAACTATATACGTCCACATCAAATCCAATCACCCACCAGGAATTCTCAAAAATATCCCAGAATCAATAAATAGACGCCTCTCCGAAATTTCGTACAACGAGCAATCATTCAATGACGCAGCACCACTTTACCAACAGGCCCTCAATAAAAGCGGATACGATTATAAGCTCAAATTTTCACCACCGCAAGAATCCCAAAACGAGAAGCACAGCCAATCCCGCAAACGTAACATAATTTCGTATAACTCACCGTACAGCACGAGTGTTGCCACCAATGTCGGGAAAACTTTTCTCGATGCTTTAGATCAAGCATTCCCACAAAATCACACACTACATAAATTGTTTAATCGGACCACTGTCAACATTAGTTACAGTTGTACTGAAAATCTCCAACAGACCATTGATGGTCACAACAAAGCAACCATAAACAACAAAAGAAATCAGCAAACCAACAAAGGATGCAACTGCAGGAAGCCCGAAGAATGCCCAATGTCTGGCCACTGCCTTAAAGAATGTGTTATCTATCAGGCAACGGTTACAACTAATAACAAACCAAACCAAACATACGTAGGCCTCACAGAAAACGCATTTAAGACAAGATACAATAACCACAAAGCCTCCTTCAGGAACAAATCCAAGAGACATAATACAAAACTAAGCAAGTACATATGGGAACTAAAAGAAAAAAAATATGGACTTTAATATTAAATGGAACATTCTCAAACCAGCTAAACCATATAACCCATCATCCAAAAGATGCAACCTGTGCATATGGGAAAAATATTTTGTAATTTACAAACCCGAAATAGCTACACTAAATAAACGTAATGAACTCGTTTCAGCATGCCAATTTTATTTTAACCCCCTCCTAGCATGCAAAAATCTTTCCCATGTAATGTTGCTACTTAACTTATGTTTATCACTTTAATCCCTTTCATTGTTTATCAATCATTAATCAGACCCAACTAATTGAACCCGTTGAATTACCGCTCTTGCTTTCTGCGCATGCTCAGGTTATCTCAATCAAGTGTATTTCTATATTTCTTTTCAATAGGCAATTTTAAGTGTCCTGCCCATCTCCACTTGACTTCCTTTTTTTATTTTTTATTAGAATATCCTTGACTCCTGTTTCTTGACATATGTTATTTTTGATTTTGTCTTTGAGTGATATGGTCATCGTCGGGAATATACACTGGTTGTAGACTTTGCATTTGAGATACATTTGTAAGTTCTTATCACAGAGAATATATTTGTATCGTCCAAATGCTCTCCAACCAGCCTTAATCCTTATTGAGACTTCTCATTCCGTATTGTTTTCCATTTGTATTGTCTGGCCGAGATATTTGTAATTCTGAACCTTTCCGATCTGATGTCCTTGTCTGTTGCTGTTTCATAGCTGGTCATGTATTTCGTGTTTTTTTTTATGTAAACTTAGGCCAATCTTGTTACTTTCTCTATTTAGCTCATTCAGTTGATTTTCCTACAGAAGATGTGGTGATGTCGACGTCATCTGCAAACCGCAGATAGGTGATTTTTTCCTTATTAGTGATTATTCCTCTTGTTTCTCATGATAGGTTTTTGAATATTTCTTCTTCCATTGCCGTTATAAATATTTTTGGTGAAATAGTGTCTCCTTGTCTCACTCCCCTGTTTATTTGTATTACTTGTGAAATGTCTTTTTGTCCAGGTGTATGCGTCCTGTCGCATCTGTATAGATATTTTATATTAGTTTGATATATTGCTCATTTATTCAAATTTTTATCATTGCCTTGAACAGGGCTTTATGTTCTATTGAATCAAAGGCTATATGGTAATCAATATATCCACCACACATATCTAGTTGATATTCTTTAGCCTTCTCTATGATTTGGTTGATTGCATTTAGGTGATCTAAAGTTAGTAGCCAGCTGTAAATCCAGCTTGTTCGCGAGGTTTTTTTCCTCTAATATAGTTTTTATCCTATTTTGCAGTATTCTAGTTAACAATTTGTAAAGATGAGATAGCAAACTTATTGGTCTGTAATTTTTGATATAGGTTTTGTTTCGTTTTTTATGTAGAATGATGATTTGTGCTTCTTTCCAACACTTTGGTATGCATTGTTTCTTTACAATTTGGTTATATAAGTTTGCCATTTGCTGTCTCTTATACACATCTAGATGTGTATAAGAGACAGGTATTGTATGACGTG
The DNA here is from genome assembly GCF_011630105.1 of Anneissia japonica. Lineage (NCBI taxonomy): Eukaryota > Metazoa > Echinodermata > Crinoidea > Comatulida > Comatulidae > Anneissia > Anneissia japonica. The sequence goes on along the minus strand of NW_022699544.1, from coordinate 31,363 downwards.
AAAATGGAGCTCTATTGGTAAAGGAAATTTAATAATATTAATACAGGTCTAACTCTAATTACTTAAGACCACTTTTTGGACCGGGATTTCCATGGTCTACCTACCTAGCATAGCTTATATCCGCTTTTTAGTCTCTAATTAGAATAATAAAGCCGAATATATTATCTTTTTATATCTTAATATATATCTATATATATATATATATATA
>NW_022699544.1:23038-31014 GCF_011630105.1 Anneissia japonica | reverse complement strand
GTAAAACACGCAGTTCAGTGATTGTATACTGCTATTTCAATATGTTTAAATAAACCAAAGATGAATAAATGAAAATCAAATGAAAACGAGCGATTATATTTTAGGACCGACCGACTTTTTGTGACCGATTCAAGACTGAGTTGACTTGTAGTCAAGTTGACCTGGGTTGAATTGACATGGGACCAGCTTGACTGGGGGCCGAGTATACTTGAATTTAATTTACAGCTTTTAAAAAATAGAAAATATGTCAAAAATATTAATATTTAGGCTAGGTAAAAATTTTGACAGTAATAAAAACATAATTTGTCTTAATCAATAAAACTTGTACTATTTTACACTAGTATACAGTAGGTAAGTCACTTTCTTAGCAAGAGACATACAAACATGAAATGAACAATGGAAAAGAAAAAAACATAACAATAAATTCAGCTTCATAGATTTACTAATAAAATTCAGCAATATTAACGGAGAAAAAAGAAGTAATTTAATTAAGACTCATTCTCATAGACTTTACAAAATTAATAAGCAATCGTGGCATTAGTAATTGCCAGAGAAGAGAAACGGCGATGATCTCGACGGAAGCTTAATGGAAGGGTAGGTTCAACCCGAACCTTCGACAGATATAGGGGTGTTTACCCTTGAGGATACGGTAATTTAAGGATTTTTGCAGTTATATTTTACGGTTCAGTGCTTCTTTTTTATTAAAATAATTTTAGAGATCTATTTTACCCTGAAAATTACGAAAATATAATTATTGTAGTAAATTCTTTGTTCAAGTTCATTCTTTTTATGTTCCTTCAAGTAAGCAATATATTAAAAAAATATTTTTTTTTTGTATGGTACTTTTTATGGGTCAATACATATGTAATGGTACCATAAAATCGACGTCAGTAGTGAGTAGATTATTGAATTTGGAAAATGCTTTGTTAATATTAAGTTGTCGATAAATAAAAAGTCTTGCCAAACATTCTTAGTTTACATACTACTATAAAATATAGGTCCATTGTTTAGTTTTTAGTTATATAATGCGGACTTTATTATACACCTAAAATTGATTTAACATACATATACAAACGTTAGCCTACCAAGCATGTATGAGCAATTCGTAAGGAGACGGTAGCACAAACCAGGTGTAACAAGATAAGCTGAGAGTAAAATCCCTAGCACTGTCGCGCCTCTTTGTATATAGTCGAACGTATGGGGTTCAAATCTTACTCTTTTTCATTTTGTTTTTTTTATTAACCATATTTGAACCATTTGAGAGAAACCCCAAGTCAATAAAAGCATGAAACGTCTGAACAACAAGCGAGCTGCAGGGAAATACGGCATCACATGGGCGTTAATAAAGTACGGTGCAAAAGTAATACCCCCAATTGTAACAAATATTTTGAATTATATTTGCAAAACATGAATTCGTGGACATCAATAGAGGAATACTCATTGCCTTACCAAAAGCAGGAAAATAAAAGGTCCTCCCAACAACTTGTGTCCGGTTATCCTTCTCGTCACAATACGTAAATGTCTCTCGCTTATAACATTTGATAAAATTAGAACGCAAATATACGAATGTCAACCTGTAAGCCAAAGCGGTTTCCGCAAATGCAGAAGCACACGTCATATCATTTTCACTCATAGATGGCTTATCGCCAAAGCCCAAAGAGGACGAATAAGCATCAATGTTACAGGTATCGATATGTCTAGTGCGTTCGACACTGTTGACAGACAGAGACTTCTTGATATTCTCAAAAAGATTATAGGTGAGGATGAACTCAGAATTATCAGATCCCTTCTCAGTGAAGCTTGTCTAAATCTTAAAATAGTGGAAGCGAATTAACAGCCATCATTCGAGATAAACGTTGGCACTCCTCAAGGAGACAGCTTAAGCCCGGTCCTATTTACGGTCCACCTTGAGTCAGCTCTACGTGGAATCAGGAAGGATAGTCAGGCAGAAATACCATCATAATTTGCTTATGCTGACGATGTGGACTTCCTTAGTTTAGGACGGGAATATAACATCAATGGAATTGAAAGTCATAAAAAAAACTTATAACTTAATTGTAAACAAATAAAAAAAAAACATAACACACTATAATTAAAAGAGGACAAATTTTGATCCAAGAACAATGGAGAAACACAAAGAAGGTTGGATCGCTTCTAGGAGATAGACAAGACATAAAACGAAGTGAACAATTATCAAACATGGCTATGACCAATTTATAATCGATGTGGATTTGCAAAGACAAAAAAAAAATTGACAACAATCGTTAAACTATACAACTCATTAGTGAAAAATATATTACTTCATAACTTAGAAATATGTGAACTGAAAAAAAGTAGAACAATACAAACGGGACACATTCCATAGTAAAAACTTCGAAAAATCATCTGTATTAAATTTCCAGACAAGATCTCTAACAGAGACTATACAAAATGACACAAACCAAACTCGTTTCACTTGAAATCCTAGACATAAAAAACTAAAACTAGTTAATGAAAGATCAGCATGGAAACAACTTATCCAAGCATTATACAGAGCAGCCCAAGTCGGCAGACTACTTGGCGGAGAGGTAATAAAGTAAAGTAAGTATATTTATTATTTTTGCATCCATAGAATACTGTTTTCATATTTTATAATTTTTCACAATTTGTGTTTTTAAATTTGGACAGTAGAATAGAAACATTCTAAAATCTACATCTTACCTCTGCAATCTATCCGTCAAAGGAAGTCTATTATAGGCCCCAAGTAGCAAGCCTATCAGTTGGACTTACATGCCTTCCAGGTTGTTTCCAGTCCACCGTTCAGCGGTCGGTCCGCTCGAGTCGGTCCGCTTTCGTCCGATCCGCTCGAGTTAGTTTGGCCTCGCAAATTGAATGATTCGGTCGAGTTTGACATTTGGACACACAGAGACAGACAGTCACAGACCCACATACAGAACGACAGACAGACGGACCTCATTGCAGTACCACTTCCTACTTTGAGGGGTCGAGGGTAATCATGACAAAATTTAGCTTTGTTTTTACAAAGGATAGTTTAAGAATATTATGATAGCGTTCCGGTACCTATCATTGAATAGGCTCAACAAATTTGGTAGGGGAATTTTAAAATACCTTTTGTAGGATAAACTTAATTAATTCAATATAATACAAGTATTACTTGATTGCCAAGTAATACAATACAATAAATGTGTAAAGGAAAAGCATTGGTAATAACCGACTCATATTTTAATAGGATCATTAAATCATTGAAAAAATCGTACTGTAATAAACATCGCTAAAAGCTTTTCTAATAAGAAATTAGTTAAAAATAATTTAAAAAAAATTATTACATAAGGTTATCTACCACCCTCTCTCACCGATACGTATGCGTGTGACTCGTAAATCATTGTAGCTATTGCACATGCGTATATGTCTTTACGGATACGTCCATATTGCATAAGACGATTTTTTAAAGCTAAGACAATTCTAATAAACTTAAATGTGGACATCCACGAAATTGATTAGAATGTAAATGAAATGATACAATACGATACGATACATTATGATGGAAAATAGATTAAACAAACTGATCCAAAAAATATTTACAAATAGAAACTACATTCATATGTTTTCCATTTTCAATTCCTTTCAGTTATTTGCTTTAAAGTTGTCAGAATTGAATAAACTGAACATTCTAATTTCAGTTCCTTTTAGTTATTTGCTTTACACTAAACATTACAAAGAATAACGGATGATAACATATTACCTTTCTTATAATCTAGTAGTATAATTACAGCAAAAGTAGAGGTGTGTTTGTAAATAAAACGTCTTTAAATCGTTAAAAACAGCCTATCTTATTAGTACCTTATGCGAATCATTGAAATTCAATTTGTATTTTTCTATTTTTGACTTTTTAACTTAATTTGTTGGGTGACAATGAATTAAATAAAAAAAACCTAAATGGCAATCTAGTTAGAATTTTGCAAACCATTCGATAGTATACTAACAATTCTGCATCATTTATCAACGTACTGTAAGCAAATAGAAAAGTTTGTATCAATTACATTGTTGTCATATTTACACTGATATTTTACGGTGAAGAGTTGGAACAACCTTTCATATAGTTACCTACTTCGGCATACAGAAGATTGGATTCTTTTGACGAATCAGTTTGGTTTTGTGTAGCCTGGAGTTGTGGCTCCATTGGGGAGTATTCGATATCCTTCAGCTCTGTACGGAGTAGTTTTGGAATTGGCAAAGCATACATATGCTCAAAATGTGTCGATGCTTCAGGTGAATCGCTTTTATCTTTCACATTACACCGCTCTGATGTGATTGGATCACGGAGGACCACCGGGGTTCTCCGGTTCTCGTCAATACTAGTACCTACCAGTACAACAGAGTTTACTTCACTGCATCTGCATTCTTTTACACTAGCATCATTATTTTCCTCAGCTTGATTGAGTGCCATCTTAGATTCAGTATTAGCATCTGGGATAAAACTGTAAATTGCGTATTCTCTACTTAGGGTATTTTCACCATCTGCGCTAGTTTCTGAAAAGACACTGTGATAATCCTCTGCTATTTTTTCTATCTGGTGCGATGTCGTAGTACAGCTTTTCAATGATTGCTCATTTATTTCATCATAGAGTGGATCAATGAGCGTCTCGCTTAATTTTTCAATAGGTGGTGCCACATTTTCAAAAGCATTTAGATGAGACACCAACATTTCGTTTTCGATGGAATCAGAAAGAGATTGCAAAGCGTCAACGAACCTTGTTCTTGATGAATGTATAAGAGTTTGTCTCTCGGCTACGCGATTATCAGTCTTTCTGTTAGATGTTATAGACAGTTCTGATGGATATACTCTTAGATTGGTCATACGTGCTGATGGTGCAAGAATTGCCAGACGTATTGCTTGTGTGTTTTGGTCGCTGCAATAGGGTATGATGGCCTGCACGGTCCCAACTTGCAAATTGTTATTTGCTGGTTTCTTGAAATGCCTTATACATTGTATGCTAGTAAGTAAAACAACACAAAGGAATATGATTAATATAACGATAGATATCAGTATTTTAATAGTGATGTAATCTAAAGAAAACTCAGCAGGTCCATCGTTGGCTTTCCAATAACGATTATCAGTGCTGCTTCGTGGGACCCCTGTGCTAGATTTTTCCTGTCCATCAATGCATACCGTAATCATATCAGATCCAGTGCTATCATTACATGTAACTGCACATGTTATATTTTCTCCATGCATTTCACCAGAAACGTTGTGAATAGTCAACATAGATACAGTTCCATTGTCTATTACAGAAAAAAACATTCTGTTTCTTGTTAAGTTCCATTTGAAATCAAATTTATGCTTACTCTCCATAATCACAGGCCTTTCGTTGTTATAAAGTGTGCTATTTTCTGAGTTCGACTCATCAATACCTAAATGAACGCCTGTTGAAGATAATATGTGTTCATAGTTTTTTATCATGCAAAATATATTTGCCGATTGGTTAAGTATAAAACGTGGCTCTCTGATCCTAACCACAAGTCTTTCTCTTAAAATGACACTAGAAGTACAAAATCGCATTCCTTCGTCTGTAGTCATCATACAGGTATAAACTGAATCAGCATCTAGACGGTTTGGAATGTATTGCATAATACTTGAGGTTTTATATTTAATTTTTTTGGTGTTCAAGATAACAGCATCTGGTAACGAAACATTGCTCCAAAACAGGCTGAGGGAAGGATACGAGAATGTTTCACAGAATAACGTAACATTATCACCGACGTAGTACTTCGACTTAGAACTGGTGCATGTCGGTTTAGTTAGTTTTGGCAGCACTACCAGTTCTATCGAATCAGACTCCTTGCGCACTCCCTGATCTAAATATACAAATTTGTAAATACCGCTATCGGATTCACTTAAGTTAGAAAATACAAGTCCTTTCTCTTTTTTTGTAATTTTGGTTTGGAGTATATCTTATTCATTCTTAGTCCAATATGCAATATCGATTAGGTTTGATTGCTTCACATTTTGTTGGTGTTGGAAATCACAGTAAATTTCAAACTCTTCACCAGCAATAGCATAAGCTATATTTCCATCAGGATAACAGTTTATTGATTTAGAAGATGTAATTCATGATATAGATACTAACAAAGGTGCTGGCTATGACCACTTATCTCCTAGGACCCTAAAATGTGTATCCCAAATCATCATTACACAACTAACATTCGCCATTAACTCATCTTTTTCATCTGGTACAGTTCCAAATACTTTAAAAATGGCCAAAGTCATTCCCGTATTTAAGAAAGGCGACACTGATTCACTATCAAATTATAGACCAATATCCATTCTACCTATCTTTTCAAAAATAGTTGAAAAACTTATGCATAAAAGACTATCTAATTATTTAAATCGATTTAACATCTTAAATGACCATCAATATGGATTTTGTCAGAATCACTCAACCTGTCATGCAATACTTGAACTCGTTAATAACATTACTAAATCATTTGAAAATAAACGATTTCTATTAAGTTTATTTTTAGATTTATCAAATGCTTTTGATGTTGTTAATCACGAAATTTTAATTTCAAAACTTTTTAGATATGGTATTAGAGGTATTGCTTTAAAATGGTTTATAAGTTATTTGAATAATCGTAAACAATTTGTTTCTGTTGGATCATGTAAATCATCGACGAGGGATGTAACTTGTGGGGTGCCACAAGGGTCGGTCTTGGGACCGTTACTTTTCATAATATATGTTAATGACTTGTGTAGAATTAGTGACACCCTCGAGTTGGTGTCCTTCGCCGATGATACTACGTTTTTTTACTCTAATGAAGACCTTAATGTTTTATTCAATACGTTTAATAATGAGTTAAAAAAATTGGTTCCTGGTTCAATGCAAATAAGCTCCTAATTAATATTCAAAAGACTAACTATATTTTATTTCATTCACACCATAAAAAAGTTAATTTTTCAAACTTTAGCATTATTTTAAATGAAAATTCTATAGAACGTAAATCAAATACTTCGTTTCTGGGAGTATTCATTGAAGAAACTCTAAGTTGGAAATTACACCAAAATTACGTTGCAAGCAAAATATCAAAATCAATAGGCATAATAAACAGGCTCAAGTTATTCTTCTCACGCAACACTTTAATTACTTTATACAATACTCTTATTCTCCCTTATTTGCAGTATTGTAACTTAATATGGGCCTGTGACTATTCTTCGAACCTGGATAGATTACTTTAATAAGCTACAAAAACGTGTTTTCGGAATAATTGATTTAGCTTCATTTGCATCGCCTTCGGAATCTCTGTTTAAAAAACTAAATATATTAAAAATTATGGATCTAAACAAACTACAAGTTGCGTGTTTTATGTTTCAATACATAAAAGGCCAACTCACAACCTCTATATTAGCTTTATTTCATGATTATAAACCTATACACAGTTATTGCTTAAAAAATTCAAACTCACTTTACGTTCCTTTTGTAAGACTAACCAAAAGCCAATTTTTTATTTCTGTATACGGACCGAAATTATGGAATGATACTCATGTTAAGTTTAAAAATTGCCATAGTACCCACACTTTTAGAAAGCAGATGAAGAAATATTATTTAGAAATGTACCAATCTTAACTTTATTTAAATATTTTATATATGTATGTGTATGTATATGTATATATGTATGATATTCAAACATATATACATGTACATTTGTTAAATAGCTACAGGGTAGCCTACGGTGTTCCATCATGTCCTTATCTAAACACTGCATGTACCTTTGATGATTTATATTGTATGTATATGTATATGTGTGCATAAGTGTGTATATGTTGATTTGTGTGTGTGTGTGCATTTATGTATGTGCGTGTGTGTTCGTGTGTGTGTATTTACATGAATGTATGGGGTGTATGTGTGTGTATGTTAGTGTGTGTATGTGTATGTACGTGTATGTATGTACGTGTGTGTATGTATATATGTATATATATG
>NW_022699544.1:17151-23000 GCF_011630105.1 Anneissia japonica | reverse complement strand
TGTATATAAAATGTAGGTCTAGTTTTAGGCTAGGACTATGGTACATCGGCCGAACTTTAGTCCGCTGATACCCCTTAACAGTGGACTAACAAAGATGGCTACTGCAAGTGTAATGATTTTTGTGCTTTGCTAGAATATACAAACAATTAATTCGTCCATATTAAGGATTTCTTGAATATGTTATTCAACAAATTAGTAAGTATACTATATTTTTAACCATGTATCACTTCATAACACGAAATGTTTAACTAAATAGATAAATGTTATGGTTCATTTTAGGCCCAAAAGCTAGGCCCCATCATAGGCATTTGCCTAACACTTGCACAGGGCTACATGGCCTAGCAACCACCTACTATGCCAAAACCTAAAATTGTCGTAATTTTTTTTCGACAAATTGTACTCAAATTTATGTAAATATATTTATATTATTTTGTGTAATTTAGGCCGAAATATTCATAATTCTATCACAGTAAACTGTGGGCTCTGAATTCGTTTTTTATTAAGTGAATCTGCCACCACCAAGCCAGGGGCCTCGCTCTACCCTGGACTGGTATAGGCCAGGTAGGAAAATTGAGGCCTAATAAGCTAGACATAGCCTAGTCTATATAATTTGCCTATGCCTACTAGTACAATTAGACTGAACTGCATGTGTTATATTTGTTGTTGTGGCCGGGAAACAATAAACAACTCTATGTCAGTGTAATTAAACTCAACTGTACTGTGTACTTTATTCATGTCTAAAGTAGCGTCCTCTCTCTGCCTCAAATGTCTGCGTGGCTCTAGGTCCCCGGTTCAATTCCCATCGTTGCCTCTTCTTGTGTTTCAGCCAGAAGGCTGACATACAAGTTACAATAGCGTACCGTCTTTCAGATGAGACGTTTAAGCCGTTGGTCCTGTGTGCATTATTGCCCATGTGCACGTTAAAGAACGCAGTACACTCTTCGGAAAAGAGTAGGGGATTGTCTCCCGGTGTACTGCCCATCACCACCAGAAGGACCCCACTGGAAATAAGACTTCTTCTAGATTTTCGTGGGCTATCCCACCAAATAACCGAATAAATCCAATCCAATCCAGTGGCGGTGTACATATAAGTATACATGACCGTGCGCGTAATTTGTAACTACGCAACATTCCTCTTTCTATTAAGGGGGGGGGGATGAAACGATTAATTTTTAATATAAAATAGAGAGATGGGCGACCACAATGACGGTGGCGTCACTGGATTCGAAAACGAGGCTCGTGAACTGGGTCGTGAACTGGGTCCCAAAAAAAAAAATGGTGCTACAGGATTTTGAGCTAGGGAATTTCCTAAAATGGACCGACTTTCAAAGGCTTGCATTCGGTAACCCCATAAAAAATCGTGTCAAACTTTAGATATTCCAACGTAAATTTGGCCGTTCTTTTCAATTATAGGGGTTTTTACTTTATGAAAATGTCTCAATTATTTGTAAATTAACAGTTTGCCCCAGTTTTCCTTTCGGAAATGTGCGCTAGACAGGGAGTCAGCTGATTCACTCTACCGTAACGAGCTGGTAACGACACAGCCAACTGATTAGACTTGCCACAATTCTCTTATTTTTTTGTATTATTTTTCTTATTCTGGACAGCGCCACCAACGAGAAAGTTAATTTAGAGACGGAATAAGCGACTGAATGCAGGCACCAGGATGCCAAAAGAATGACGTAATCTTATATGCCGTATTTTGATTAATGGGTGTACCGAAATAAACAATTTCAACCAATCAAATGTTTATATTTTTGGAGCCACGAAACTGAGTCACTCGCGTCGACTAGTTAGGCATGACTAAAAATAGTCCTCCCTAATACAACGGGCCTAAAATATTTAGAAAAGAATAGACTAATTTTGGCAATGGCAAAAACATTTAAGCTTAGACTAGATGGCATACCATTACATATACAACAACACTTTTCCAGAAGGAAGGCTCAGGCCTCTGGAGTCAAAAGTATTAGGCCAGCCATGCCTAGCCTAGTAGAGGCTTAGTCTATTTTTAAGTTCTTACTTACAGAGGCCTACCTTTTTTACAATATTCTACCCTAAAGGCCCAACTGGTTAGCAGCTAGCGGTGAGCAAGGTTCTGTAATTGTATAGCCTACTACGGTTATCAGTCCATAGTCGTTCTCAGCAGGCCAGGACTATATACTAACTGTTTTAATTCAAGTAGGCAGGCAGAAGGGAGCTGGTTAGCTTGTCCTAGTCGAGACATCCGCCTCTTCAATTTTTGAAAATTTACCAAGATTAATCAATACGCATGAAGTAAGCCAATCACGTGATTTACAAAATCTGTCATGCATACGATATCCCACATCGAATTTGATGTGGGAAATCGTACGCATGAATCGTTTGCCCAGGCCCTAATCCGAAAAAGAGTATGGGACGCCAATAAAATTAGGTATGGCGCGCACTAAGTGCAATAAAGAGTGAGTAACCAAAAATTAGGGCCATGGAACCCAGGCTACCAACTAATGAGAATGGTCGTTGCGAGCGGAAAATTGAAAAAATTGGGACTGGCGAAAATATTCAATAACAGTCCACGAATTTCACGTCAGCAATCGGCAATTGCCGACCATATTGCCGATCCAGAATTGCTATAGGACGGCAATATTTTTCCGACCTAGGCCTAGATTTCTCTGCTTCAAAAATTGCTTGGAAAGTCATAAACTTTGACTGAAACAGGCTATAGCAGACACTAAATTTCAAGTACGTCGTCAAACCAAGGAAATTGGTGGTTCATAAAACAGATTTGTTTGTACAATAACTATTTCTAATACGCATGCAGTACGTACGATTTGTGTACAGTCTTGTCTTTCTCGCCCAGTCCTTTCGTAAGCTAGGTCTAGGTAGCAATGACGCTAGCCAGCCAAGGCCTACACGTATTCGATCCCAACCTTCCCATCCCCTTTTTCAAGATTATCAATTCCTTCCCTCATCACTTCGCCTTCGATCACATTACACCCGAACCAGCCGATTCAGTAAATCATTTATCCCTACTTCAGTTAAACTTTTTAATAATCAGGTGTCTAGGTAACTGTTAAATTCTTCTTTTTTGTATCTTTTTATATATATATATTTATTTTTTTTTTTTGAAATTCGATTTATTGCATATGGACTTTTTAATGTAATTCTTTGTAATAATTATATTTATCTTTCTAATATAATTCTTTTTGATATTATGAATTTTAAACTTTCCCTTTTGTACATTGTATTTGAATTTGATATTTTTCTATTTGGCATGTTTTTTTATATTGTCCGTTTTGATGTTCTTTGATGTTTTGATATTCTATATGTTTTCTATATTAATTGTAGTGTACTAAAAACAATTTTCTGATATATTTTATATTAGACCCAATAAATGCTGTGGATAGCAGCGAATTCATTCAAAAACATCTCTCAATTAAAGCCACGTGGGCCGCGTAGATCGTAATACTTATTTAAATCTATCATTTGTCTTCATTTTACAGTATTATCATATGTAAAATGTTGTTTATTATCTAAAATCAACAAAATGCAACATATTGTAGGCCTAATCATACCGTCCGTTTAAACACAATCACGATCGCATCGTGATTTCACTACTTACAAGTACTGTACATATGTGGAAAAATCCCTGATAGATCATTCTGGGCATGCGCATGGACATGCACAGGCAATTTTGAAGCAGACTGTGATGATACGATCGTAGCGGGGACAAGGGATCCAGTCAAGTCGCCTTCTTGAAAGGTCGCCCCTACAAAGTCGCCCCCTTGTCAATTCGTCCCCGTCAAGTCGCCCCCTAGCAATGTCGCCCCTAGCAAAGTTTATATATATAGATTTAGTTTTTCATACATTTGTTTTCTTGTCTGTTACGTTTCCATTTATCTTGAATGTTCTGATCATGTTTATAATTTGATAAATGAACATACTGAATGATATATGATGAATGAAAATAAAGGAAATATATAGTATTTTCATATTTATTTTTCACATAAAATGTTCAATATATTTATAATTAAACACCGTACATTTTAATGGCCCATTACAGGCTTCTTTTATATTCATATGCTCGACAACATGACTCTTTCTAGTCCTATTCTATAGTTGCGCTTAGAATTTAATTTTTCACAAACTAGGTTCCCATGGTACTCTTGAGGTGAAGCAGCACAAGGTTTGTATTTTCTTGTTTGTTTTATTTCTAGATATTTTATTTATAGATATTCTGATGTTTATAAAATACATAGTAAAATGCAATTTTAATATATAATTTGAAGTACATGTTAATATCAATTCCACGGTTTCGGTCTTCGGGGCGGGCTTTCCTTCTAAAGCTAGAAAAATACTACTTCGAGGCCTCCTTTACTAGTTGCCTGGTAACTAACCATAAATCTGGAAAGACACTTTCCCACAACCAAAGTTCCCACGGTGCTCATGAGGGTGAGAATGCATATTCTTTGTACGCCGCCTTCAGGAATGTGTACTTCAAAGACAGAAGTAGGTCAGATGCTAAATACAAATGACTGGCTATTTTTAGCAGGTCATGGCAGTAACCGTGAAGGTGTTCAAGTGCGTTCACCTAATTCATGTCACCATAACTTTGAGTCATCAATCTGATGATCATATTTGTAAAAAAAATATACATGAATTTTAAAATACTATAGTTTAAATGGAATGTACAAATAATATTTTAATATTCTGATATTAAAGTATATTTGATTAAACAAATTAAATCATAATAGTAAAAAAAATTCCTAGGCCTTTATGATGAATAAATCAGAAATTGATCAATACAAAAATGTACTTGACTTTTCACTTCTGAATCTGTACGAAATAAAAGAACACACTAAAATATATTCATATTACTTGTAATTAATAACAATCGTAAACAACTTGAAACAACAATTATACTAAAAAAAATATACAAAGAATATTAGGCCTATAATCAAGCATCGTAAAAAATAGACAAAAATAAATAGAATTAATAATACCCAGTCTGTAACACACGCACCAAAATAACATAACGCACTAGTGCGTACATCGGCGTTCTATACTGAGGGTGTTTTTATCGCGACCGAAATGCATAACAATACGGCGTGACCGAAATGATCAGTATTCATTGACCTATGCTAGGCCTGGCATAGCTAGCTCTCTCCTAGATTTTGATTTTGATTTTGCAGGCCCACAACTTGAGGATATCCTCTTTTCTCCTCATGACATTGTGGAAATTGTTGAGAAACTAAACAATTGCTCATCACCCGGCCCTGATGATGTTCACCCTAGGGTCTTAAAGGAATGCGTCAGCTCTTTGTCTCTTCCTCTTTACATTATCTTTAACAAGTCTTTCCTTTCTGACTCTCTTCCAAAATTTGGAAAGATGCAGTTGTGACACCTATCTTTAATGGTGGATCCCCAAGTTCTCCGACTAATTATAGGCCAATTAGTCTCACCTCGGTTATATGCAAGGTTTTTGAAAAAATCGTTCGAAAAACAGTTGTGAACTATCTTGAAAATATTGATCTTCTTAGTTCCTCTCAACATGAATTCCGTTCACGTAGGTCCTGCTTAACCCAACTGCTTCAGTTTTATCATGATCTCCATTCCAATCGTGATGATGGTCTTCTAATAGATGTCATCTACTTAGACTGCAGCAAGGCTTTTGATTCTGTTCCCCATGAACGTCTCAAAGCTAAAATATCTGCATTTGTTGCCTAGATAAGTTCTAAGTAAGTTTAAAAGGTTTAAAAGGTTTTAAGTTTAAAATATTCAATATTAGTCAAGGGGGCGACTTGGTTAGGGGGCGACTTAGTAAGGGGGCTACTAAGTAAGGGGGCGACTATGCTAGGGGGCGACTTTGCTAA
>NW_022699544.1:0-17124 GCF_011630105.1 Anneissia japonica | reverse complement strand
GGGGCGGGGTCCACTCGCTAGTCATAAGGTTCGCTATTCATAAGGTCCGCCAGTTATAAAGACAATTGTTTATAAGGTTCACTATTAATAATTCTTTAAAATGTCCACTATTTATAAAGCTCATTATTTATAAGGTTCGCTAAGTATAATAGAATAACAGGTTCGCTAGTCATAAATATTCGCTAATTATAATTTAGTAACAGGTTCGCTAGTCATAATAAAGGGTTCATTAGTCATAATCAAGAAAAGAGTTCGTTATTTATAATAGAAAAATAGGACTGTTAGTCATAAGGTTCGCTAGTCATAATATAAAAAGAGGTTCGCTATTCATAATTTAAAAAAGAGGTTCGCTATTCATAATAAAAAAAAAAGATGTTCGCTATTTATAATAAAACAAGAGGTTCGCTATTCATAATAAAACAATAGGTTCGCTAATAATTAAAAAAAAATGTTCGCTTGTCATAATAGAAAAAGAGGTTTAAACGCTATTCAAAATTAAAAAAAAAATCCAATATTCATAATTAAAAGGAACCACACCGCAAATACAAATTTAATTAAATAATAAGAATTTAACAAAAGGAATTTTCCGAAATATTCTAAGTTTTTTAAATGTAAATATTAAAAAAATAAGGTCTATATTTAAACAACGCGTACAATATTTTAATTAATATATATATATATATATATATATATATATATATATAATTATATATCTATGCATATATATATAAGTTAAATCAATCTGCATACAACGTTGTTTCGTCCTTTTTTACAATAACGTATATTTTGTTATTTCTTGCAAGTGGTGGCGTTTTCATTTCACGCGAAGTGCAATATTTATCATTGAATATTTTGTTTATTAACATAATCAATAAAAAATAAAAATACAGATAAAAACAAAAGAACTCAGGGAATAACAATAATGAAGGTGGTGGTTTCATGGGGAAAATTGTGCCAGGCGGAGTGCACAGGGGTAATGTGGAATTGAAATTGACGAAATGCAGGATTATAAAATAGCTTTACACTCTTTTTTAATGAATAGTAAACCGTAAAACCATTTCTGTTTTCAAACTATAATTTGCTGTTTTATTATGACTATAACCCTTTTATTTTTATTTTTTTAATTTTTTTTTAATTAGCGGACCCTTTTTCTTTATTTTGACTAGCGAACCTTATTGCTTGTGGTCCTTTTATTAAATTATAACTAGTGACCCCTTTCTTGATTATGACTAGCGAAACTTATGAATAGCGGTCCTTATTTTTTAATAATAGCGAACCCTTTTCTTCATTATGAATAACGACCGTATGGTATAGGGTAAGCTAATGTTATGAATAACGAACCTTATGAAAATGAACCTTATGAATAGCAAACCTAATGACTAGCGAGTTTGACCCTAGGGGGCGACATTGTAGGGGCGACTTTGTAGGGGGCGACTTTACAAGGGGGCAACTTTACAAGGGGGCGACTTTACAAGGGGGCGACTTTACAAGGGGGCGACTTCACAAAGGAGAGACTTGACTGGTATTCGGTCGTAGCTTTTATGAAAGGGATATTTCCCATGCCAAAGATAACGATAAAACGAACGCTAAAATGAAATTTATTTGGCGATTTTCTTATGTAAAACATATGTATTTATACTACACTATTAAATTAATACAAGTACGACCATCTTTCACCAGCAATATATTGATTTAATAGAGAAATTAACAAAATCACACTCTGCAGATGACGATGTAAGGTCGAGCGTTCGGAAAAATCGTAGTAATACTATTATAGGCCTAGGTAGAAAAAAATTACCGAGGCTGCCGACCTCGGAGAATTAAATTTTTCCAAATTTCATGGGCTGCAATAATAATTTAAATATAAGTCGATTGCATTTTTGAAAAATAAATCTTTCAAAAAGATATTTTTGCTGTTTTGGATAAGGAAGTCTTGGAAGTGGTGATCTTAGAAGTGGCGTTAAATAGGTTTGTTACTAACTTGTCTTACAGATAGGGGGTGTCCCGAAAGGTCAGACCACGAAAGCTAAGACCTAAGACCACGAGATATCAGACCCACGCGAAATATCAGACCTCGCAAATTTAGACCCTCAACTAAGTATGCCAGGATTTCCAGACAATAATACCTTTATTCGAAAGCTAACATCAATATATAGAACTGACTAATCATGAAATAAACACCAGTAAGTATTATCGATACCAGCCATGGATTACAGTTTAGTAGCATAGCACTTTTTTGTTAATTGTTACTTTCTAGGTACCGATAATATAAAGATTAAATCATGTTTTTAACACAGCAAAACTCTCATATAAGGTAACTGCAACAATGCTACTGCATTGTAATGCATACCTATTTTAAATCACTACTTAGATAGGCTTCTCTTTTTCCATCTTGATTTCAGAGGTCAAAAACATTTTTCAATTTTTTTTCAATCATATAGTGGTGTAGACTAGTCTTTTAAGAACATTTTGCTAGAAAATGTTTTTTGGATACGACGCCCTGTTATGGAGTTATGATTTTTTAAATAACATGATGTCAGAAAATCAGCCCAAAAGCTTTTTTTATTTCTGTTGGTTACGCACCGCTGATTAGCAATGTTTGTCATCACTTCAAGATGTTTACCGATTCGTGAAAAAGGCCTATGGTCACTTTCTCCTACATTATTGATCTAAAGAAGGTCATAATGCAAACATGTAATTCTTTGCTGAGGGCTTGCCTTCTTGCAGTTTTTATCTTAAGATTGACATCATATATCGTGCATAATTTTTCTCTTAAAGATCGACATCATATGATGTAAATGGAGAAACTGCAAGAGTTCCTCAAATATCGAGGGCTAACTGGGGTCTTCAAACGGCTTCGGGTAGATAAGGTGAATTGAGATGATGTTGTTACATGTTTTGTTTTTAAAAAGGGCATAAAAATAAAAATACTCTGTAGAATACGCCTTTTCCACGAATAGGTAGACATCTTGAATTGATGACAACACCCAAGTTAGTGGTGCGTAAGCGACAAAAATAAGTTAAGCTTTGAGGCTAGCTGAATTCTTAACCGCATGTTATTTAAAAATTCATAACGGAGGGCCATATCACGTCTTTCTAAAACACAAATTAATAGTTTATAATAATAGATATCTGTAAGTCAAACGGTAACTGAAACTTGCACGAGTCTATTTACTGTTGTGCTGCACTAATTAGGTCTATTCTAATATAGTGGTGTAGAATAGTTTTAAAGAACATTTTCCAAGAAAAATTAATGTGATTCGACACTCGTTATGGATTTTTTAATAACATAAACTCCTCAAAGCTTATCTTATTTTTGTTGGTTGCGCACCACTGGCTTGGGTGTTGTCATCACTAGATGTCACTTCATCGTCTGAGTGTTCTGATTTCTCATGCATTTCTCCTATAGAAGAATAAAACAATATTTTGCCGCCGCCAGCACTTCAGGTAGACAAATGTAAACATTGAAAGGGGTCTATTAACGCTATCCTCAAAAAATATATTGTATACATATTCCATCAAAAAGCATCTTGCTTCAGGCGCCGTGGGCGGCGGGTGGCCGTAGCTCTCCGTCGTCGGTTGCGGCATGGCCGTCGACATCTTATCTTGACCGTTGTACAGGAGGAGCATTTCCCCGCTGTTGAGTCGTCTGTCGAAAAACTCGTGAAACGTCACGTCCCTGACGCCGACGTTCGGTTTCTGAGCGCGGGTCGACACTGGAAACATGGCGCTCCTGCCATCTCCGAGGTTGGGCTTTCGCCCGTCGCCAACAGAAAAGTCGGCGTCTGCCACGACGCTCCACCGCGTTCACCCTCGTCTCTGGCAACACACCCACGTTCCATCGTCTCGTGTAAGGTCGGAATCGAGCAGACATCTTCCGAGACTTTAGAGGGGAAGTTGGGGGAAAACATAAATGTGTTATTTATGTACCCGAAACAGGCCCGAGTCACGAACGTCCTCGAACCGGCAGGAAGATGTCGCTTTTGGTGAATCACCTGAAGGCGAGGAACGACCTCGCGTACGTCAGCGAACGTACAAATCCGCTGTGCTTTAAAGGCTCGGAGCAGATCGTATCGCAGAGAAGGAGACGACGAAGGTGTGGATAATGGCGACGTTCGACAGCCGGAAGCCGAACAGGGTCGTCGATCTCTCCGACGCGGCCGATGCAAGACTGGTGTGTGCTCTGATGAAGTTCATGAACGAGGACAGAGATCGAGACTTCGTGGATGCGCTCTCGTTCGACGAGCGCGTCGCCTGCTTGGATATGAGCGAGCGGACGGGTTGCAAGGATGCGATCTGCGTGTTCGTTTCGGCCGTGTACGAACTATCAGCGAACGATCTGCTCAGAGCGAGGAGAATCGCCGTACGCATCTGTTCCCCGACCCTGATGAACTCCGTCGATTCGGCCATGTGCAGGACGTTCGGCAAGCTGATGCTTCATCAGCAAGAACTTCGATGGCACGAGCTGGCCACGTGGCTCGATACGTCCAGACACGACGATCCGGTGGAAGGTCCGAAGATCGAAAACGTTTACTACGCGTCCAAAGGATAGATACCTGCTGCATCTGGTCCGGAAGTGGCTGACCTCCAATCCCGGCGAAAGCAAGCGGGACAAGCACGCGCTGGTCGGTCTGATTCGACGTGCTGCTGAGCGTCCACCGCAAGCTCTTTCAGCTGTCGTCCATCGACCAGCTCTTCAAGGACGCGACCGAATACGCCAATTCCGTCTTCCGGCACCACTCGATGAATGAGGACGACGCGCTCGGCGTCCGTCACAGCGTTCCGCAGACGGCGACCTTCGGCACTTCTCCTGTGTGCCGTCCGCCGAAACCTTCCGTTCGTCCCTTCGTGCACGTCCAGTACACCGCCATGATCGCTTCTTTTTACCGAACGGCGGTCGCGAGGAACCTCGCGTACCTGGCTTGTCCGGACGGGAGCCTCGAATACGGGTGCTCGATGCTCCTACTCCGCTACAATTCGATCAACGGCACGTTCGTCAGATTGTCAGATTCGCTGGTGCCGCGAACGAATGAGTCGGTGTCCTTGTGCCGGATCGACGAACACGTCCTACTGCTTAGCGGCGGGGGCCCTAAGGAACTGGCAACGTACGATCTGTCGAACGACCGACACGACGGCGGCAGCGGCGTCTGGAAGGTGGACACGAACTTCGAGGAAGTCGGCGTCGATTCCTACGTAGCGCACGCCGCCTGCGGCACCACTCCGACCTGTGTCTGTGGTACGTCGACGGACACGGAGATCACCTTCTGATTGTGATGAGACGTGCGAGATTAGCGGGAAGGAGGACGCACAGCAAATGGAATGTGATCCTCAGACATCCGATCGCTGTTCCGGAAGAGCACAGGCAGAAGGACAGCGACCTTCTAACTTTGCATTCTTTTCCTGAAAGCGATGCCGTCGTCGCCTTCCACGGCAACGTCGTCATGACCGTTCACGTTCCGTCCGACTTCAACTCCACGTCGATCCCTTCGCACCCGACGCCTGGAGATTGGGTGTCTGAGACGAAGATCGCCGACGCCGATTTCGTGTACAGGATCGGTCTCAACGGGATAGTCTACAGGGTCGTCTTCTCAAGATCGGAAACGTTTGGTGTCAAAATCAAAGTGGTGGACAGGATGACGACCCTCGATCACGGGTTACCGCCGTCCCGCTCCTCTTCCCGGTAGGCCGGGTGCCCGCTACGACGATGATGAACACGGTGCCTCGAAAAGTTACCTCGAAGCGATTTTCTCTTTTGCGAAGGAAGAACTTCGGAAGAGTTTAGAGCGAACGAACAAGGAAGAGGGAGATCACTTTCTCTGTGAACGTCCACCTGAAAAGACATGAAGGAGTTCCTGCATTTAATCGTCCTCGGCTCCGACGATCACGGATTCCTGTCCGACTATTTCTGCAGCGAAGCGCACGTGTTCGCTTCAGACGACAGCGGCATCAATGCAATCGTCAACTTTCGTAATGCATCCGCCTACTTTCACGGGTTGTTCGAGTCGCCGTTCGTGATGGCGTCCCTTCACCTGAACGCCGACGTGGACGATGCTCGGGCGTTCGTACTTTTTGCAGAGTTTGCGAGAAATTTGGGATTCGACTGTTCTTTAACCGACGTCGTTCAACTCGATGATCGGTATCTCAAGTACTGGAACGAACGGTTGTTGAAATACAATTGCATATGATATACCAATGGAAAAAATAGATTACAAATAATTATTTTGTTTTCGATAGTCTCTTTATTTACTACACGAACACACACAAAAAATATACAATCTATTCTCGCATAAGTTTATCTGGTAGATAATTCCGGGATGACACCCGGTAGTGAAGAGGAACGCCGAGATATTCGATCGGCCTTTCGTCGCATCCCAACGTCGAGGGTTTCATGATCGGCTCGTCGCCGTTCCTGTACACCCGAACCGTTCGGCCCATTACGAAGTTCTCGTTTCCTTCTTGTATCGTCGCGAACACTTTCGCTTTTTCGACGAGAGACCGAAGCTCTAGGATGCCGACGACCCTGTGGTCGTGACAGGTGAGGGTCATCAGACTTCCCAATTTTTTCGGCGTTGTGGTAAGCTTCCTAGTTCCACGCAATCTAATTTCCATCGTACCTTCGCCGAACTGGAGATTCCAAAGAGGTAAACCACGTTCACTTCCGACTTGGGGTTGTTCCACCGCTCTTGGAAAGTAATAAGGCTTAGGTTTTTCGCGGTAGCTTGCACGACGAAGGGCGGATACCGATAGTTTATAGTCCGACCGTCACCTTTAAATTTCGCGGCCGCTTGCCTTCTGAATTCGCATAAGTTCCTCGTCTTCAACCCGGGGCCGGTGTCGTCTTCCGGATCTTCCGTTGATTGTCCGGTTACGAAGACCTTCCCTCCTTTCGTATAGAAAGCGAAAAAATCGAAAATCAGCATAATTAGGTGGTGTCGGTCATGCCTCAAGAATTCCGTGTCGATTTCGACCGCCGTCATCCTCCCGCGAGCGCAAACCGTAGTCGACACCGACGCGTCGGGCACGGGAATGCTGTCTTCTTTGTGCTCCTCGTGATCGTGGCTCGACAAGACGCCCTCCGCGCGGACGTTGAATCTCCGCTTCCCCCATTTTTGGCCGTAAAAGTTTTACGTTGGCGTGTCTCCCACGTGCAGTATGTTTTTTTCGATCACGACGTCGGTATTCAGCTCGTTGCACGGATGACTCCTCGGAAGATTCACGCTTTTCGGAGGAGGTAAGTCGTAGCAACTTTCGGTCGCTCCTTCTGGCAGCAAGGTTAGCCTTCCTTCGTAACAGGTGTCGGAGCGACCGAAGTTTTCGGTCTTTCTGTCGAAGTAATAGCAGGCGAGAGAGCCGCTTCTTCTCACCTGGACGGCGGGGTCGGGTATGCTGAACACGCTGTCCTTACACACGCCCGCGTGATATTCGACGAGAAGGAGAGGTGCGTCGGCTTTTGCGATTTCCACCCAAGCGTTCGCCGAATTTTGTCCGTACGAGTAACCGTACAATCCTGCATCCCGCACCCTGACGTCGACGATTATCAACACGTGTTCGTGACCGTCATTGCAAACTTGACGATGACTTCTGTCGTCGCCCACGTCCTTGCTGTTTTTCGTCCAAGACACCGAGCATGTCGACCGCGACGTTGTACATCTCAGGATTATCATTCCGCTGACTTTTGGTATCTGCACCTCGGGAAACAAGGAAACTGTCTTCATCTGCTGCGCCTTCGCATCTACCGCGGTCGTCCTTTGACAGAACAGGTCCACGGACATCGAAAGTCTCGCTTCTTGGCCGACGAGAACTTTCACAGAGCTGCTCATCACGCCGTTAGAACCGGAACAAGCGTAGAGACCTTCGTCGCGCGCGGTTACGTTTCGCAAACGAAAAGAATGAATCAACCCGCACTCTTCGGCCAAAGTTTCTTCCTCTCGAGCCGGGTTAGGCATAATCCAAGTAATGATTACGGGTTCGAAAAAGTAGCACACCAAGTTTAACTGCCCTCCGCGATGGAGCGCGCGTCCGTTGCGATGGTGACACGCTTCGCATTGTTCCCCCTACGACACGGATCGTCCGGCAGGATGCAACAGATCGACTTTTCTGACACCTTGCATTTTTCTCGGTCCGCTTCTATTCCCAGATCGCTGTACAACGCAACGACCGCCATCGTATTCGACGCACAAGGTACCACACGGTATCTTCATAGTGGACAAAAAGTCCGATATTGAGGCACGCAAAACTATAGAGGGCGCGCTATATTTGAAGCCCACTTATATACAAGTCACTCGCTTTGAATATTCACTGATATTAATCAACCATTAATGCTGTAAATTCGAGGATATTATTAAATATTCATGATCTATTCCTAATTTGGTCATGTGGGAGGAGCCTGGAACATATCGTTCAGAATAATTCCTCATGGAAGTCGCTGTGGAGGCCGACGAAGGTAAGCCTATATTTTTCATGTTTTTGTAGTCAAATTTTCGGGTTTTTTGGCTAAAAAGGTACATAGTGTTATCCATCATTTTTGCAAAAATGAATTTGATGTATATAATGCTTCTTTACTAAGGAACAGCTTGACAAATTAAAATTTTTTTATAAAGTCTAGATTTTTTTCTATGATGGTCAATGTAACCTACATTTTCAGGCGAGTGCAAAGGCGTGTTGCGCATTTTATGGGGCCTAGCGCGATCTGCACTCGCAGGAATTTATGGTTAACGACGTTTCGTTAGCATAATTTGGATCAGCGTAGGCCTAGCATGATAAGCGTGCATACAGTACAACAAATAGGCATTTATTAATTATGCGCCTGTTTAGGCCTCGGCGAACCCAATATTTAGCCTAGCTAGGCCTACTAACTAGAGATATTTAATATAGGCTAACAAACACAAAGATTTTTAATTTAATATTTATTATTCAGGTTTTGGCCCTACCAACCAGAAGTTTGGCTACCACCACCAATTCAGGTAGGTAGACATCAAGTAAATTTTAATTATATAATAAGGCAAGTACAGTAATTAGTAGGCTTAGGCCTGAGGTAGCCTATTTTATTAGTATTATGGTTTACATTATTTCGAGTGATTTTGAGGGGGTATTATTCAATTAGCACCTGCATATAGAATAAACTGAGCTTTAAAATATTTAATAGAACATTAATGCAATTAATCATAGCATATTAATATAGTGTCATCAGTCAACTTTTTATTTACATAGAGCTTTAGTATTTCTTTTAATTGAAAAAAAATCACTATTTTGCTTATTCATGCAGGTATAGTTTATCCGGGTATACCAATTAAAATTTATTCAAAATTCATATTGTTAAATAATTTTAATAATTATTATTTCAATACAGTTGTATTATTTTATTAACATATTATACAGTATTTATGTACAATATTATTTAATGATGTTGAATACTCTACAACAATTATTTTCTGATAATAAAAATTAAATGCACTTCTAGCATTCCATTTTTATATATAAAAAGTTTATAATGCAATATCAAAATAGATATTCATACATTGTATTTTTATTAAATTTTAAAATTTGAATATATTTAAAATGTACTAACAATTTTCTTGCAGGTGGAAATCCCTTGATGTGTTTTTTGGGAGAATACTGATTTCTAAAAAAGGATTAATATTAAAAAGGATTAATAGAACTTTCAAACTTATGGTAGGCAATGTGGACCTGTTCGTCACACCCTATTCACTCAACAGACTCAAACCCATATGTCATCAAATAGACACAGCAACAGCATACTATATAATTAATGTCGACGTAATTTATTTTTGCTCTTTGGTGTTGCAAATTTAAATTTTGTGGAGATATTATTATTTGCTACAGGATTGCCTGACATTTTGATGAATTCAAACTAGCAGAATTGACTACTGTAGCTGGGTAACACTCAAGTTGTCTGCTGGTATGCTAGTTACACCTCTTTTTATTATCCGTATGTTATATTTTTCATTTAATTTCAAGTGATTGTTAATTAATTGTGCATACGCTTTGAGGAATAATAGTTTGCTTAAAAAGAAATAGGAATTAGGAAAATAGGAAAAAAATAATGAACAAACCCCTGTGAATCAATCGTGGCATCTCACAAATCATATACCGGTAGTTTTTTTAAAAGCCTTGTATCATTGTATATTTATAATTTGTTTAAAATTAAATTCATGACAAAAAATATGACTCCTGTGTAGTTTATCAGGTTTTATGTTTTTATATGTTGTAATTTATCCATCGATGTGTAAATCAAGATATCATTATTAATGATCTTTATTGAATAAAGTAAATACCAAATTGAATTAATATTATCATTATTTAAATTTGTAGAGATAATAGAATTCCAGTTTTTCTTATTTTAAACTAAAGAAATTTAAATAATTGTACTTTTTTAACTCTACAACAGAACCTCCACACCAAAAGAGAATGAACCACCACAGTGTTAGTAGTATTACAGATCCTTTGTATAGGATTTGTTGTAGCACACACGCACCCGCACAAACGCTCTCTAAGCCTATGCTGGATAAAAAAAAAACGCTATCCTAGGCCTAAAGCTAGGCCTAGGTTGTATAAAAAGGTAGAAAATTCACCAAGTTTGAAAAGCAATTTCTCAAAATTCAACCGTTACAATTTTTTTTGCTTTTGAAACAGAATAAAATAACATCTAATAAGAAAGTATACAAAAAACCAGATTTCTAAATGATGGATAACATGTGTTGACAGACGATTTAAAGTTTTGTACTTAATTACCTTGACTTTGTGTGGTGGCGCTGTTTGTTTACTTCATCTCTGTATAATAGGCCTCAGAAATACAACTAAAAATACAAGTAAACCTTTTTTTTAAACGTAATAATTGAAATGTGTGGTTTAATACACATATAAGTAACTTGTAATTAGTTTAGATAGCTTATATTTTCCGTAATATCTGATATACTACGCGAATTCCTGTACCGATAAACTCGCTAGCGTAGCGAACAATGCATCGTTCCACTTCATTGAAGAATTACGTAATGTAGCGCCCTCTATAGTTCAACTCTTTTTGTCCGAATCCCCTATTCGTGAAGACACCGTGACCATCGTTGCGAGAATCTCTTTCGGAAGGTGTACGCAGAAGCACACCCTGTACCAGAAACCGGGCGTCGTGCCGTACCACGATTTGTTGATCACCCATGATGCTCGGAAGTTCCGGGATCCCTCGGATAAAGCGGTCGTCGTCGGATCGATCAGTAACTCGTCTTCCAGGTTCTGGTAGCGGAAAAGTAATCGTTGGAGTAGCACGAGTAAATTCCGGAAGCGTCGACGTCGACTCCGACCACCTTCAGCATGCTGGTCGATAGGTCTTCGGTGACGTGAACGGTCGCAAAGCCCACTCTGTTATTAGGCAACTGCCAACGGACGTCCAAGGCCTTTTTCTTGCTTTGGTAGCATCTCAGCTCGAACGTCGAGAAGGGTCTGACGATCAGGAAGTTCCTGTCTATCTGGAGGACATAGCCTTCCCCGAAATAAAGGATCGTTGTCAGAACCGCCAAAACTAGGACGGTCTTCATCGTTTGGATCGCCTGACAATGGCCGTCGACAAGTTTCGACAACGTAAATATACACGCACAGCAAACAAATATACGATATTCTTTTCGTTTAATGAAATACTAGATAATAAAACTTATTCTAACCGTAAATTCGTAAAGTCGAACAGACTAACAACACGCTCAACAGAACTCCGAACGCCGTTGCGGTAGATACGCGTTCGGACGTCGAAGACGGCGGATGGGAATGACGCGGCGGCGAGTGTAGTGACGATTCCAATTTTTCGGATGGAGAGCACGTCTCCAGAGGGTTACCGACGAGTTTCCATCCGCCAAAGTTGAAGTCCGCCAAACACCCAACGACCGAGTACATATTCGAAGCTCCCAGGCGAATGCGCTGTTATTTCTGTACGCTCTCACGTGCTGCCACCTCCTGATCGAAAGTAAGTGCGATGGGCGATGGTCCGTTTTCAGGATCCCGCGTCGAAAGGAGAATTCCATTTTCCTTTACTAACGGAGATTCCGACGGAAACAATGATCCGCCCGTTATCCAGCGACGACAATTTCAGATAGAAACTGACGTCGACGTCCGTCCTGTGGTCGTCGACAGAGTTTCCCAGTGGTCGCCTGAAAGCGTCGCCCGTGTTCCGATTCAGTTTGAACGTCAGGTCGTTGGGCATTGCGATCGAACCGACGTACGGCGACGCGTCCGATGCTACTCTGTTTTTCAGGACATCTTTTTCGGAGTTTGTTGTCTCTTCTTCTTTGGTTGTCGGTTCCTTCGTGTTCGATTCCTTCGTTGTCGATTCGGTGGTTGTCGAATCCTCCGTGGTCTGTTCTGTCGTTGTCGATTTGGTCGTTGATTTAGTAGTTGTCAATTTCTTCTTGGTCGGTTCGACCGGTTGTCGATACCTTCGCGGTCGGTTCGGTAGTTATCGATTCCTTCGTGGTCGATGCCTGCGTGGTCTGTTCGGTCGTCGTTGATTACTTTGTGGTCGATTCCTTCGTGGTCGATGCTTGCGTTGTCGATTCCTTGGTTGTCGGCTTCGTGGTCGACTCCTTCGTGGTCGATGAATTGGTTGTCGACTCTTTCGTTGTCGATGTCTGAGTTGTGGGTTCGGCAGTTGTCGATTTCTTCGTGGTCGATTCCTTCGTGCGGCGTGCAGATAGAGCATGCTTATGCCGTAAACGTTCCACTCTCCTATCGCGGTGCGCTTAGGACTGGTGATTCGAAGCGGCGTGGACCCCGTCCGGAATACCGCTTCCACGAAACCGTCTTTCAGATATACGGATAAGGCGTCACCGCCCTTGTCGTCGACGTGGAAAATCCTACCCTCGTTGTTATAGCCTTTCAATGAGAAAGTCATCCACACCTGGGTGGTTACATCCGTTTCGTTCGCTTGTCGAACGAAGTTGTAACCGGTGCGTTCGTCAACAAAAACGGCCGAGGACCCTCCGTCGTCCGTTCTCGTAACTAACGGTGCCAGTCCAGGTGGTACGAAAAGACGACCGTTTATCTTCAATGGGGAGATGCATCCTTCGATGCTCTCGAAGTCTCCGACCGTTTCCATGGTGAAGTTACCGTCGAGGTTGAGGTGAGTGTACATCCCTTCTAACCTCTTCCATTCGGACGGAACTGAGTACGTCGTTATTCGCACGGAATTTTCGTAGGTTTCCAGCAAGATTCGGTGCCACCGACAGGAGGCGTTTTTCGTTGCCGTGAAACATCTGTCCGGAACCCGCGTTTATGGACACGCTCACGTATCCTGACACGAGCCGTACGGAGACGTAGAAAAAGATATGTTTCGAACGCGGCCGTCGGTGGGCATCCGAGATTTCATGTCGCGTATGCGGAAAGATCTGTAGAATCGATCCAATGCTAGGGTGGTCGCGGTCGAAGGTCTGTCGGTCGATTGAGCATCCGTAGTCGCGTTGCACTTTTCCAAATTTTCCGGCTCGACTTCAAAACCGTTGACGATCAGAGAACCCACCTTTCCTGCGGCGGTCATGTGGGCTTCGCCGTTGCTGCCCATCATGTACACACCTTCGCAGAACTTCGTTCCGTTTCCCACCGGGAAGGCCTTTGCCAAAGTTGGAATCCCGTCCGTCGTAGAGAAGATTTAGTTGTTTCGTATGTGGTATGCGTATCTCGTCCTGACGCCCGGAGACGAAGTCGGAGTTATCGACTTCATTTTTTTCGTTCTCGGAATTCGATACGAGCAAACTCATCTCGTCGTGTTCAAGCGGAATCCTTCACTCTCTATGTACTTTAATATTTTTCCGTCGTCCGTGTTCGTTCTCGTGTAATAGAAGCTTATGTCCAGGGTGGGCCGACAGGTCGAAGTAGGGACGCTGATTGTGAAACAGGTGTCGTTTCGCATATCGGCGACAGCGTTATCGTTCGCTTCGATCCTCGTCGGGCATTCCAGAACAGCGGAGGAATCCAGCATCCATTCGTTCACGGCGAAGGTATCAATCACGCCGTTTGCCGACGGTCCGCCCGTCGGAAGACCTTTCCGTCGGGGTAATCGTCGACGACGAATTCAGTCGGCATCACAGCGTGCGCGAAACAGGAAGATTTGGAATTTAACTCCATCGAGCCGTCGGCCAGACGAAAGGTGTATCTTTCCGTGACGTTCGACTCTACCGCGGAAGTACACCTCACCCTCGCGAACGTTCCTCCTTCGGTTTTGGATGTCGCCAACAGTATCATCCTTCCTCCCCCATATAGCCACGTGTAAGTCGAAGTTCGATCCTTCGTACAGCAGAACGTGGCCATCGTTCGGGTCCGAGCGCGTGTACGAAAACGTCATTTCCATGAATGGAAGCTGCGTCGCTTCGTCTAGCGGAACAACTACGAAGTAAGAACACGCGCCCAATCCAATTCTGATCTTTCTACTATCAGGCGATGCCGAAGTGGTCGATGGATCGGATTTCGAGACGACCACCAATCTCGGGTCCGGGGCGTTGCAATGTGCCAGACCGGTGGGTTGTACCGGTCGACCGTTCACCTCTAGCTCCAAAATGCATCCGCCGGTGCTGCCGAAACCTTCGTATAATCCCACGGAGTAGCTGTCGCCCAGATTGGTGTCGGTGTACCGACCTGCCAGCTTTTTCCATTCTTCCTGCCCGCGACCGACCTAAAAAAGCATGAAGCCTTCGGTGAATAGTATCCGGAGTCGGTTTCATTCGTTCGTTCGCAGAGGAATTTCGTTGTCCTAGAAATCCGCTCCGGAACCCGTGTTCACGTAGATGCCCGCGCAGCCGTCGAAGAGCAATATCGAGAGGGAGTCGGTGTGTCCCTTCCCTGTGGACACGTGCCCGTCCGAGTTTTCGGGTTTGATCGAGAAAGAGAGACTGTCTATGCGATCGTACAATGGCATCGCGTGCATCCCGGTGTCGTCGGTCAGACGATAAGAGATCCGCGGTGGGATTTCCGTCTCCGATTGCTTGTCGTCAACGGTGACGACGTCGGGCGGCTGCATCGGCGCCGCTTGGCAAAAAAAGTGCGGTCGGTCGACCGGCGTTGACCACCGAAGGAGTAACGCATCCTTCGAGGCCCAGAGTTGTTCTGTTCAATTCGGCGCCGATGTGGAGTTTGCCGTTCAGGTTCAGATGCGTGAACGTGCCTTCCACCATTTTCTTCTCGGTCGTTTCCCCTCTTATCGCAATCTGCATCCAACTTTCTTCGAACAGCAATCGAACCTCGTTCCACCTACCGGTGAGCAAACGGTTTTGCGCTGTTGAGAAACGTCAGTCCGGAACCCGCGTCCACGGCGACTCTCGCGTATCCGTCGGTGAGGAAAATCGAGACGCAGGACGACGGCCGGATGGAAGTACGGCGGCTTGACGTCGACGGAGCTGTTCTCTCACGGCGGAAAGAACACGATCCGATGAGGTGCGAGATGTGCGTGGAGGAACACTCCAGGTGCTGTCGACCGTCGCATCTGTGCTACGGGTCGACGAAGGCGAACGTCAAGGACATGCGTCTGCGCCAGGGCGTAGCCGACATAGTGAACGGCCTGCACGACGACCGAAACCGCGAGGCTTTCAGAAGTCTTATCGATTCTTTCGCCAAGCTCGTGATGGACAAGGAACATTGAAAAAAAATATTTAATGATTAAAGATAAAAAACAAACGAAACAAACTTTGAATATGTTTGTGCGTGTGCGTGTTTGGGTGTGTATATATATAAAGCATATTTTCGTTTAACCAACAATTCCACATTGATGATATCACGATGTGCAGCAACATTGAGGATGTAAAGGATCGGTTAAGATACACATTTCGTCTGATTCGTGAAGTCAAAAGAAAGCGGAAGGAATGCGAATCGACCAACGGAATGGACGTTCGCAAGTTGAAAGAGGTGGATATCGACATCAGACAGATGGAGTTTCTGTTCGCTGAAATAATTAAACTTTTTCGTTCGTGCGTCAAAGTTATCAACTACTGTACGGACGAATGGACCGGCACACAGTGGTTGCTCGATGCTTTCGAACGCATCGCGAAATACGTCGGAGAATTCGTCGAAGTCGAAACGAAATGCAGCTGGATCGTGGACGAACTTTTAGGAAAACGTAAAGAGGAACCTTCTTCTGGAGATGCCTGCAAGGTGTGTTTTCTCCGCGTTGCCGAGATGGTGACGACGCCTTGTTATCAATACGTTTCCTGCAAAAGAGGCTCTTACCGACTGAGAAGTTTCCCGGTGTGCCGGACGACGACGGAAAGACGTCTGCCGATCGGGGATATCGAAGAGGGTACGCGTGTGTACAGATGTTGAACAAAAAATCGTTAAAATATATAATAAATTATCGTTAATAGAATAATAAAGAATGCATGAAACAGAAAATATGCTTTGTGTGTTTTTACTTTTTATTTTTTCCATTATCCGGAGAACCGATCGATCATGACGAAACATCGGTCCATCTTCACCCAACTGACGACCTCGCACTCGGCGGCGTCCCTCCAAACTTCGTCGTCGCCGTTATCATCTCGTTTCAGCACAGAAACCGTCCACCGTCTGTCGGTGTTCAATCGGAGAGGAAACGATAGGGTCAACGCTTCCTCGAAGGACGATCCCGGAGGACCGCACCCGACGACGGACGGGACCGACGTGTCGCGTTCGTTTTCGATCTCCGATCGCGCCCCTTCGTCCACATAGACGTATATCTCTTTCGTGGTTCTCGGAGGGATCGCTCCTTTCGGAATATGCAGATCGATCTCTGCGCCGACGATGGACAGACGACCTCCTCGGGCGTCGAATATCCTGGCCGAAAAGGTGGAAGTTTCGAAACTCACTCCCACAACTTCTCCCAGACTGTACATAGATACCGTTCTGTCGAAAGTTCGGAGCATCGAATCCAAATCCTTTCGGCATTCGTCATCGTCGTCTTTGTCAACATAACGGTCTGAAATAAACAAACGTACGAAATATTTTTTTTTAACATTGTCACTTTTATTTCATATCTGTCTTCGTTATAACAACAACAACAACATGTACTTTATTTAATTCTGAGTCGTAGGGATACCTCTGAAAGTTTCGTTGACACGAACGAGGGTCATGAAACTCTGACTCCTGGAGATCTGTTCGACAGTCAGG
>NW_022699543.1:0-531 GCF_011630105.1 Anneissia japonica | reverse complement strand
CTATTTCACATCAAACACGCAAGTTCACGCGACAATTAGGCTATCACAGAATGCAACTATACATCCTCTATTGTGCTCTGGTAAAATTTTATTGTCGGAATGTGTCAATTAAAAACAAAGCTTGAAAGTATAACAATATTAATTTAGTTCGATATGTGTTTGCGTCAGAAAAATACTATACGACTGATGTTTTGCCCTCCTGACCTGTTTTCTTACCGAATCAAAACTAAGATATCTCTAATTTCATTGTTAATAGAGATATCTTAGTTTTAATTAGAGATATCTTAGTTTTAAATAGAGATATCTTAGTTTTAAATAGAGATATCTTAGTTTTCAATAGAGATATCTCTATTAAAACTAAGATATCTCTATTAAAAACTAAGATATCTCTATTAAAAACTAAGATATCTCCATTTAAAACTAAGATATCTCTATTTATGATTAAATGACAACTCGGCTCGCCATATTATTACGTGTTAGCTACGAGTGAGGTACGACTTTATGGAGTTGGTTACGAGTTATGTACGAATT
>NW_022699542.1:0-621 GCF_011630105.1 Anneissia japonica | reverse complement strand
TTTCAATTTTACTGGTACAGCAGAATCTTTATAGTCACAAACAGTAGAATTTCATTTATTTGATGTAATGTCATATACTTTAGCAGAGATGATCTCTCTCAACGTGTATGCAGTTCTTTTGCAAATTACTTTTGTTTCTCCGGCAAATCTCGTGTTCGTTGAATCGCCAAGCAACACCACAATGGTTGAAGGACAGAGCACTAAACTTTCATGTGTCGCCAGCTACACGGGTACGTTACCCACAACTGGTACAATATCATGGCGCAAATTTGGCGAACTTATTAATCCCGAGACGGATCGTTTTATTCGAGGTCGATTTTCTATACACGATGTGGCAACTAAGTCGTTGATGATGAGTAATCTTAAAATTGAAGATGTCATCAGAAGCGATTCTGGTGAATATTCTTGCTATATGACGAAAAATGGAACGTCAGGTCAGGTAATAGCCCGGTCAGATGTGGCTACAATCACTGTCCTTGAGATACCAGCATCTATGTATCCTTTATGTCGGTCATCATCTGATAGTGTTGTGCAAGGAGAACAAATTCTCCTCTCGTGCTTTTCTGAAAAAGTCAGTCCTCGTATCACATTGTCATGGCAATATGCAAATGGGACACTACA
>NW_022699541.1:0-1200 GCF_011630105.1 Anneissia japonica | reverse complement strand
TATATCAGCTCCAATAATAAAAAAGGAAAATTACATTAATTAAACATTTACAAAAGAGACTAATAAAACTAATGAATAACAACAATAATAATGAAAGCATAATAGTAATACAAAAAATTAATAAGATCGTAAGTACTGTAGATAGAAAACACAAAAATCAAATTTCCGTCTCTGGACATCTTTCCCAAGCCCATCAATTGAAAAATAAACCTACAGTTGGATCACTTCTCCCATGTCTAAAATTTTAGGAAACCATATCAATAACCTAATTTAAGGTTTAAAGAAATTTACAACAAAAAAATCTGATGTTCCATTTCCCAAAATTAATATTTTTTTGACTTCATTACCAAAATAAAACAATTGCACATTAAACCAACTGACAGAACTTTTTTTCATTACGTGGGGTTTCGAAAAACTTTATTGAAATTTAACAATCCAAGACACTTCAAATTCGATTAATCAAGCATGAAATTACTTAACATTAATAATAATTTTACTGCTTACCTCCTCGACTTGAATGTATTAATTAATGATTATGCCCAAAATATAATTTATAGAAAAACACAAGGAATACAAATGGATCCTATCATAACTCAAAAATTTCAAACTTAATATTAATTCTAAAAGACTTTGATTTTCTTCTTAATTTCTAAAAATCAAATAAATTAAATAAAATACCAATACTTATCTGTTTACACGATATATCGACGATGGAGCTTTAATTTTAATCAACCCCTGCTTACAAGATTAAAATATATCAACAATATAATCTGCTCAAAATTCTGAATAAGCGTTATATCAAATCAAAAACAATATTGCAGTTTAACAAAAAATATATTTTCTATATTATTATAAGCAAAGTAACTTTTAAATGGTTCTTAATAATACAATTAACATTTGTATAATCATATCTAAATACAAGAACGTAAATAGATAGTGCTCGAATAGAAACATGTTGTAATACGTATCAAGCAGCACATCAATGAGAAATTTCTTTATTTCAGCTGCATGAAAAGGTATCTAGTGGGTACAAACCTGCAAACCTTTGCTAACGAGACGAGTATCACACCCATCTGACCACACAGAGCATATACATGCAGTTCTAACCCCCACAGGCACCGTAGTTTTCTCATGCAATTGACTATGTGCGTATGCAAGTACACGTACACACAGTCATACATAATATTATATATCATAAGA
>NW_022699540.1:0-2025 GCF_011630105.1 Anneissia japonica | reverse complement strand
GGTATCCGAATTACTTGGGGTTCGTAAACGAGCAATCTAATGACCTACCCTCTGGGCATTGTGTCCTTTTTTACTTATCCGGTTTCGTTGAAAGTTCGTAAACACAACCTTACAGTGTTGCTGGTTAACTGCATAGCTATGCATATGTGTATCATTCTTTCTTCTCACTCAATGTTCAAAATATCTTCGTACAGGTTTACAATAACATCTTATTCTTTGTCTAACTGAGCCATTCAGTATTACTTTTGTACAAATAAAAGGATATTAATAGAAAGAACTCATCATCTAGGATCATCGTAAACATGGATGGAGCGATGCAGCTGCAACATCATCACAAATCTAGAGTTTCTACGCAATGAACGTGCACAAGATTTGTAATTGCAAAAATGGGATATTATATAACTGAGTGTGCTAAACAAGTTTTCAAATTATATAAGATTAGTAAACTTGAACTTGTAGGTTTCCTGTAAAACATGGCCCATATGTGCATTAAACACAATCTACGTTTAGGAGAGCAGAGGACTGTCTCCCAGTGTACTGCCCAATTTGTTACTAGGGTTAGTGCTGCACTGCTACTGAGGCAGTTCTACTGGGGAAATTTTAGGAAAATTGATTTATCTACTAATATGTCTTTTTTTGTAGGGTGTTTCCAGAAAAAGAATGACAAATTACTCCAATGTTGGAAGATTGCGGTTCTTGCGCTCACATATGGCATTGGATGATGATGTTCCTCCACTATCTGTCCAAGAAACTTTGAAGTTGACAATTCTGGCAGAGATGCCATTTGTGATTCCATTTATAGAAAGAGTTATGGTAAGCACTCACATTTTAATATCATCAAACTTTGAAAATTTTTTTTCAGTGCTAAATTTCATTAAAAGTATGGAATCTTGTTAAATTGTGACCTAAATCTGTGCAGTCAGCACACAAATCTATTACCACTTTCTGCTGATTTCCGATGGCAGCCTGAGTGGACAGTGTTTTTGTGAATCATCATGGTGAGAGTTCACACCAAAAGCAAAATTGCTTTATAGAAGTTCAGTCAAGTTTTAACATTTTTTTGTTGTTGAAAGTGTTAGTATGAGATATTTTTGTACACAAGCTGTACTTTACAAACTTTTTTAAACAAGTAACTGCAATCACCATCAAAGAAGTCAGTTGGCCCTGAAATCTCAAGTCACTCTCATACTTATTAGTACTACTACTGTATATATTTTTGTTAGTATGTTTGTAATAATGCTGGCTAATTCTTTAAGTGTCACAGAAGATGTACTAAGCATCAAGGTTGGCTGTGAAGCATCACGGAGGATGTGCAGAGCATTATGGTACTACCATAAAAACGATCCTTTGCACGCGCCTTGTCACGTTGCATTCTCTGTGGAAAAGTTATAAAGTTAAATGGTGGTTGGTTGGCACAGTGGTTACTGTTTTGTTACTCAACTTTGTGTTAGGGCATTTGAAGCCATGCTGTCTATTTCAACCTCAGCTTGCATTGTTGATGGGCTGTGAAATGGCTCTTACTGTATTTCAACCTTAGATGCAAGTAGAACCATTGGTTATGGTCTTTATTTTGAAAAACACTTTTAATGCTGTGGCAAATGTTATGTTACAGATACTACGTGACCTAATCAAGCGAGATAAAGAAGAGTCACAGGGAGACATGCCAAGTTTCTTGGCGGGCTTCAATATTGATCTTAATATTCGTAGAGATTTTATTTATGAAGATGCATATGACAGACTTCGCCCAGAGAATGGTATGATATTTTAATATTCTATTGCACACTTTTAGTGTTGTTTGAATTCATACAATTAAGGATTATTATATAGTTATCTATTGTTTGTAAGTTATCTAATGCTTATGTTGTGTATGATTTTGTTTTAATTTATTTGAAAAATCACTTTAAATCATGTCAAATGCAAAATTTTAAATTTATATTCAATCTTTTATTTCCCAAATAAGATTCACAGATACATGGAAGTAAAGTGCAAATATTTTTTTTTTCACATTGAGCTTTGAGGACTTAT
>NW_022699539.1:0-1900 GCF_011630105.1 Anneissia japonica | reverse complement strand
TATAAAACTTATATATAATTTAACATTTTTTTGCAGATTTTACTACCATCAATTATTTGATTATACCTTTACTTTAATTTCAGAGAAATCCTGCTATGCATGAATGAACAATTAATACGCATTTGAAAAAGATGGATTTATGCTATGAACATGATACGAAAAATGTAGCAAAGATGTCTAATTGGAAAGATAAAGCCATCAGTGAACAACTACTTTTAATTATAACGCATCTGCTCCTCCGAGACCGTAATGTTACTTCACTATGGCGAATTAATTTCATCAACAGTCACTATATCTTCTTGATGTAACTTACAAATTTATACCTGACTGCACTAAGCTAGCTTCTCATACAGAATACTGTAATAATGAGAAGGGATGAAAACTAACAGTGTAGTCTATACAACCAAACATATAGACAATTAACAAAATTATGTTAATTCATTTTTTTTGACAAAGAGAATGAATGAGGCCCTTTCCTTTAGTTTTCTTTATGAAGCAACATTTTTTCTTAAATTTGGCTTATAGTCAAATGTACGGTACATCAGTAACCAGCAAAAGCTCTTGTCAACCAGTTACAATAAATGAGTTAACAGTAACCAGTTAGTATCAGAAACAAGTAACCATTTATAATGAGTAACCAATTAGTAACAGACTACCAGTGACCAATATCAGAAACCAGTAGGAAGTTAGTGCAGGAACCAGTAACGGAAACCATGATTTAGAACCAGAAACCAGTGGCGTATCTACGGGGAGCACACCACCCCCCCAATATAAATTACTTGCACCACCCCCCCAGTTGCACGCTCTCCAGTCGCTCACCACTGATCATCAAGGCCCCCACTTTACCTTCACACCCCTCCATAAGCGGATCCAGAAATGTCCAAAAGGGGGAGCCAGGAAGGGGGGGGGGGCCGAAAGTTGGGCTGATTGAGACAACACTGTCGCAGGGGGTCCGGGGCATGCCCCCGCGAAATGTTTGTGTTCAAGACGCCCAAACATAACATTTGAGGCATTCTGGGCTATCATTTTTAATTCTTTTTCTCTCTTTTTTTCTTTTTTTTTTTAACCGGGGGCCGGGGCCGGGCCGGGCCCCCCCTAAATCCGCCCCTGATAAGCCCCTCCCATTTCAAGACTTCTACACACCACTGTTGGAAACCAGTAACCACAAGTTAGGACCAGAAACCAGTATCCATGAGTTAGGACCAGAAACCATGAGTTAGGACGAGAAACCAGTAACTGTGAGTTATGACCAGGAACCAATTACTGTAAGAACTACCAGAACCAGTACCATCACCATGGTTACTACCAACTACCAGTAAGTGCCAGGTACCAGAAACCAGTTAACAAGAAACAACCAGCATTTAACAAGATTCATACCAAAATTGATAAGCATTTCTTATAGTGTAATTACTACGCTTAACCAATCTAAAAAATGCCTTACATTATATTATTTTATATTAATGGATATGACAGAGAGCAGAGACAGTGTGCTTGCTCATGTATTTATTATTAAAAGGAGAATAAAATGACAATGCCCCTATGGAGTATTTACGTGAGATGTCTGACAAGTCTAATCCGAATTGATGACTTAATCTAAATTAGGTTATTGATCTTACACTGTGAAGAGGCATTAAGGAAGTTAATTAGGCTTTTAATAAGATGGTAATAAGCTAAGTATCAAGGGATCT
This sequence comes from Anneissia japonica, assembly GCF_011630105.1. Taxonomy (NCBI): domain Eukaryota; kingdom Metazoa; phylum Echinodermata; class Crinoidea; order Comatulida; family Comatulidae; genus Anneissia; species Anneissia japonica. The sequence continues at coordinate 212 of NW_022699539.1, read as the reverse complement.
TATAAATACATACGAGTGATGATTTTTTCTTTGGTTTACACCTCCTAAATATGTTGGTAATTATAGTAATAGTATAAAGGTTAAAACCTTGAATGAATGCTGTAAATATATATAAATAAATGTTATAGAAAATTCTGCGAGTGTGAAAAAATAGGTACCTCAACTGTGATTCGAACCTTGGACCTTCTGCTGTCTATGTATATGTATATGCA
>NW_022699538.1:0-932 GCF_011630105.1 Anneissia japonica | reverse complement strand
AATACAGACAAAATGAGGCTAAACAATTTATTTATGTCATGAAAGTAAAAAGCGCGAAAACACTTTAAAAAATAATATTAATAATAATAAAACTAAATAATAATAATAATAATAATAACAATAATAATAATAATAATAATAATAATAATAATAACAACAACAACAACAACAACAATACAACATACTTCAACAGTAAGAAAGATTGGGGAACACAATATAATATACGGTAGGCCTACAATATAAAACCATTGAATATTTAAAAAATTAAAACCTTAAAATACAGATAATATGAGGATAAACAATTTATTTCATGAAAGCAAAAAACGGGAAAGAATAATAATAATAATAATAATAATAATAATAATAATAATAATAATAATAATAATAATAATAATAATAATAATAATAATAATAATAATAATAATATTATTATTATTATTAATAATAATAACAATAACAATAATAATAATAAAAAATAACACTTTAAAATAACGAAATAATTCGTCATGGATGTGTAGAAGAAAGAACAAGCAAAGCAAAACAAAACAAAACAAAAAACGATTCAGAAAATTATAACTGCTGCCCTCGCCCGGTGGCGCATCAGTCTTTGCATTGATTTTTGCTCCCTGCCCTCGCCCGGTGGCGCATCAGTCTTTGCATTGATTTTTGCTCCTTTGCCGTTTTGGTCTATGCACTATTGCCGTTTTGAACCCACTGTAGTAGGAGTTAAAGAATAAACAATGTGGATTATAATGAGAGTACTAAAAAACGGGTAGGCCTATACATTAATTATAATAAACAGCATTGTGGTTATGTGTGTCCACTTTTTGCTATTTTTTTCATGTACCTTGATAAAGACCTGAGGATAGGTCGAAATATTGGTTTTCTCCAATCATGGAGTTATAATCCAATAAAGTGTTTCTAAATTCTAT
>NW_022699537.1:0-789 GCF_011630105.1 Anneissia japonica | reverse complement strand
CCCTACCAAAACCCCCCCCCCCCACTCTAAAGCAGCTACTTTTTCACTTAAATTCCATATTCCACATTTCTAAACAACAAATTCAAACACCAACCCTTCTTGATGCTTCGCAAGCTGCATGGCCCTTACTCTGATATTTTTCTGGTATTCCCCCAAAACATCCTAATGAACCTAAACAATAGAATATATTTAAAGTGCTTACATTATAAATTTATGTTGCTAGACGTCAATTAAAAATTCAAACAAGAATTTCTTTTCCTCAAAAATTAACAGATGCAAACGCAAAAAATACATTTCCATATTCTTTACATAAACTATAATTTGACTTCTAATAATTTTAGTAAAACTAAATTAGAGAAAAACTGAAATGTTTCAATAAAGAAATTCATTGAATCTTATTTTATCCTTGAACATGAGCAATATTTTAATTACACTTTTTTCTTAAGATTTTTCCAAAAATGGATAGTGTTCAGGATATTACATTAAAGACTTATTTTTATCAAAGTATAGTCGTAAACTTATTAAGAAATTTTTATCACTTTTCTAACTTTTAATATTTTTATATTCAAATACTTGGAGCTGTATTATACTATCTTGTCTCTGTTTAAGTATTCTTCTTTGGACTCCCTGAGGTTTTACTGAATAAATTAAAATTGAATTAATAATAGCAATTGCCTTGCAGTCAATAAAACATTCATTTCATCCATTTATGTACTTTATTTAGATTTAAAGAATTTCTATTTACTTAAAAATTGTTTCCATTGTCAATTTTGTGAATTGTTTGTATAT
>NW_022699536.1:22388-24135 GCF_011630105.1 Anneissia japonica | reverse complement strand
TTGGTTTTGGTATCAACTGAATGCAGAGTAAGTTAATGTTCATGATTTGATTTGTACTTTTTGTTAATCTCTTTGACCTTAGTTTCGTCTTGTTTCCTTATTCATTATTTTGTATTCTATTTATTTCTAAAACTATACAAATGAAAATTACTGCCAAATTTTAGTAACTGAAACTAAAAAAGTAACTCGAAAAAATTTCATGCTGTTTTAACATTTAAAAAAAATGAATATTAGATTATGGATCCTCTGAAATGATTTGTCCAAATTGTACATGCTGTTGTTAAGTCATGATTGCGTTCGAACGTGTCGTAGGCAATAGCGTAATACAATGGCCGGCTTTAGCCTACATGTAAATCCATTTAGCGAACTGAAGTGATAAGGTATTGCAATTTATTTACTAATATTAACTATAGCATTTATTAGAGTTAGACATTGTACTGTAGAATATACGCCAACAATGCAAACGTAAAGACACTGTCCGCTGTCGTTATTTTTACTTCAGTCGGTCGTTTTACCTACGGTATGGCCTATTCATTTGAGCTTGATTATGTTGCCTTTTTATTGGCTAAACAACATAAAGCCTGCTTCCACTGGCGAATTTATTTGCGCAGTTTGCTTCCTGAGCTCTGATTGTTTGCGCATTTTTTTTCGCTTAGCAAAAAGTAGAAACTACTGTACCGATTTCGCTGAAGCGAAAACTCCGATAGAAATGTGAATGCGCATGCGCATTAACTGTCGCTTTCAATTCGAGCGAATAAACTCTCCGCGTGGAAAACAGGCGTTAAGTCGAAGAGAAATAAAAAGTGATGAAGCCATGTTAGACCTATATTACTATATAATGTTGAGCAGTATATAATATAACCCGGATCTCAAAGAGATGAATGTTACTATACATTGTACAGAAATACTGTATATTATTAAACAAGCTTATAAATACTGTTTTGTGCGTGTAAGCGGATGTTATAGAATAAAACAAACTAATAATACGCAACATTATCTATTTTCGTTATTTTTGTAAGCGAGCCTCCGATGTCCATGACAATAATTAATAGAGGTTGTGGAATATTGTATAGATCACTCCTTTTGTCTTTCTTTGCTACGGCAATAAATGTCACGGTGTTCGCATTATAAATGATGAGACATCGTATCGATAAGTGTGAACTTATCTCATCTGGACATGTTTCAATTAGTAGGAGCATGTTTAAGAGGAAGAGTAGATGTTTGATTTTATGATAGCTAATACTTAATCTAGAGTAGATATTAGAAGAAAAAAAAAATTTCCCGTAGAATCTAAATCACAGTTTTGATATAATTTACACATAGAGTTTAGTTTCTCGAAAATTTTTCACCCCTGAATGTATGTAAATATATTATATATCTATGTTATAACTTCAGCATACGCAATTAAGATTAAATCCACTGGGGTATTTTCCTACTGTCGCGTGGCGATTGCTAAATGAAAAAGGAAAAAGATAATTAAAAACGACTTACGATATAATTATTACAATGCATTTATGGACGCCATATGGAAACAAAGAAAAACAGGAAAGCTAAACAAGAAGATCGAGCTTGGAGTAAACTGGGCAAATCTGTCAGAGCGGTCGAGTTTGTTGAGACCGCTGGAAAATATAATATATAAATAACATTCTAAAATCTGCATATTTTAGGCATTACTTCCGATCAGCACCACATTTGAGGGAGACCAAAATACATGCAACATCGTCTATGTGGGAATATTGAAAGCTAA
>NW_022699536.1:19308-22144 GCF_011630105.1 Anneissia japonica | reverse complement strand
GTATAAGAGACAGGTCATAAAACATAAATCATATTTTTTAGTTCATTCCCTTTTACGTAAAAAGAGCCCCAATTACATGTTCTGCCGCATAAAATTGCTCATAATAGGCACATTACGCACAGAGGACGGGGAGCCGTCGACAACGGAATTTCGGGTTAAGCCTATTGTTTAATGTGGTCTTCACGCTCCGATGAGCACAAAAACACATACCACTATTACAAATGATAGCCCAATGGACCAAGTTGTTGGAAATATTACATTAGGCCGCCTACTATTTATATATTTAAAAAATGCAGATATTTAAATATTAAAATTACAGATATTAAAAATTACAGATACAATATTATATTAAAAAAGGGGGGGAAATGTAAAAATGCCCGATAGACAGAAAGATAGATAAATGGAACCACACTCTCTCCATACCAAGGTGGTATACTTCTAGGATATATCTACAGAATATTTTTCATTTGGATGGATAGGCCTATACAGAATTCTCGTCTCCATTTCAGCTGCATATACTATACCGTCGGTCTGGTGACATAGAAGTGCAACACTAACGCTTCTGATAATTCCGATTATCCAGAAGTCGCAGGTTCGAATCCCGTCGGAGGATTTTTTTTCATACATAATGTACTTATTTTTATTAAGGACAACATCCATTGAAAGCTATGCTACACAACCATGCCCTTTATTCGAACACTGTATTTACCTTTCTTTGAAGATTTATGTATAATTTAACAGTGTTAACGGCTATCTTGATTGATATTGTATACAGTACTCCATGATTGAAATGAAAATTTCCGATAACCTGGCAACCACCACCGGGGAATCCCAAAGGATGAAACTAAAAAAAAAAAAAAAAAAAAAAAAAAAAAAAAAAAAAAAAACGAACGAAATGCTTTATATTAAAAAAAGTTAAGTCTTAAAAAGCTTTTTCAAGGTTTACATATAGGCCTACAGTAATTAGCATCATCGTATAAGTTGTCTACTGCTGCTATAGCAAAGATCTACAGGGGCGGACCCAGCCTGCCAGAAAAGAGGGGGTGGGGTGGCGCAGCCTGCGAGCGAAGCGAGCAGCCTTAGGCTGGGGGCCGCCAAGAGCCCCTGGCGAGGTCCAGAGCCCCTGGTGGGGGTGGAAGGGGGAGAAGCCCCTTGAAGCCCAGCACATTTGAGGAATATGAGTTTGCATTAAGTCAATTTTGACTATATAGCATGGTAGTTTTCAGTAACAAATAAAAAAAAAAATTTAAAAAATAGGTGCATGTTTTTCAAAAAGAAATTTTAATATTCAGGGTAGCCGCAATATGCAACTATAAAATGTGTCATTAAAATAATAATTCATCTACTTACAGCTGTGAAAATTCAAGGTTTTCCCCTCTTGAAAACGGTCAGGTATATTATTCTCATGTCTTATTTTATGTTTACATACATAAACAAATTGAGTAATTGCATACGATTTTTTTTCATGAATCAATAAACTCTAAAAAAGAAAGGGGGGAAATCCCAAAAAGAAAGGAGGGTCCGGGGGTTCTCCGCCGGGAAAATTTTGATTCTTAGAAGGCGGAAAATAAGCTTTCCCGACTTCTGAGGTGTCTTTTAATTTATTTTTATTTCTTCAAAATTCAAAAGAAAAAGAAAAAGGGTGTCCGGGTTACCCCTGAAATATTTCGATTTCTAGAATGCGGGAAATGAGCTTTCCTGACTTCTGAAATGTGTTTTAAATGACCTTTTAAGTTCTTCAAATTTTAAGGTTTTTTCCTCTTGAAAACGGTCAGGTAAAATTTTTCTCATGTCTTATTTTATGTGTGTTTACATACATAAATAAATGAGTAGTTGCACGCCTATTCTTTTTTCCATGAATCGATAAATCCCAAAAAGAAAGTGTGGTCCGGGAATTATCCCCTGGAAAAATTTGTATTCCTAGATGGCAGGAAATAAGCTTTCCAGACACTGGAAGTGTGTTTTAATGACGTTCTACAAAATTCTAATTTTCTTATTGTAATATAAAAAAAAAAAAAAATCAGTTCACGGGTCCTGAAAAGTTAGGTCTAGATTTTTTTTCCTTTTTTTTTGTTGGCCAAGGGAGGGGTCAGGACCCATTACTCCTCCCCCAGTGAATGTGAATCGCCAGAAAATTTGACACGGTTGTGACTGGATAAACATTCTCTTTCCCATCCTTCCCCTCCTTCCCTCTTTCATTTCTTGCATTTCTTTCCAGTCATACAAAAATCCCCAGACATTATATATTTTTTGCCAAAAAGTGGGAGGGGGGCACCCCCCGGCCCGTTAAACACTGTGGGTGAAAGTTTTTTTGCAAAAAAAGTAGGGGAAGGGGCGTACTCTCCTTACATCTAATCCCCAATCTAATATTTAACAAAGGGCCCAGAAATCAATTAAGCCAATCAGCAGTTGAATGTATTATAGGTCTCAAGTCCCAATGGCAATAATCGTGCTTTATTTAGGCTAGGGTAGGCCTAGCCTCCCTAGCGCCCCGCGTAGGGCCTAGGCTAGCCTACCTACAACACTGAAGATCACCAGTGTTTAATTATTGAATATAAAAGGTCTATTGAATTAAAGTATATTGAATTAAAATGTTCTACCAGATTAGGTCTAGGGGATCACCTTAATAATTCAACACTCACTGCATGTGGAGAGCTGAAAACTAGCTACAGTGTACTTTTGGGCTGCGATACCTTCTGTGCAGGGATTGTCTAAAAAATTCCGTTTTTTTTTTGTTTTTTTTAACTTAAAGAAAATGTTTTTTCTTGCTAATTTTTCACTAGACAACCGAGCAACATGAGTATAAATAGGCTAGCACGGAGCGGTTTTTTTTTTT
>NW_022699536.1:18628-19296 GCF_011630105.1 Anneissia japonica | reverse complement strand
GGGGGGGGGGGCGCATCGCAGCCCCCCCAAAATCCTCCCCTGCTAGCGGCGCGATGCGCTCCGCAGTCCTCTATTCGTAACTAGCTAGCTTGGCGATAAAATGGTCTATCCGGAAGTGGGGTTGCATGTATGCTCCATGTGAAATAAAACGTAAAAATAATGAAAAAACGGTGTACAATCATTAAAAGTTGACTTGCGGAACACAAATTTATCAAACTATAACAAAATCGGTATCGGTTAATGGGGGGGGGGGGAAGAGTTCAGATGAGGTTAAAGTGGACTTTTAATTTGGGGGTTGCCCACGTGCGAGTAGAAGAGGCTGTAAAAATAGTTTAATCGATGGCTCTTCTTGGAGGGAGAGGAAGTCTTTTAAAATTTGCTTAGAGAGTTACCGTATAGCATGTTGGAGCTATAGCCGAATACTATAGGTATTTATTATATTTAGGTCTGTATGGGAGAAGATAAGTGCGAGATTTATGTGAGGCTTTTTCAATCTGGGTTCTTATTATAGGTAGTTACTTGACATGAATTTGCCAGTGAGAAGAGATATGTGTTTGTTATAGTCGAATGGACATGAGCAGATTCGTTTGAGTCGAAGGCATTGACTGTAGATGAGCGATCGTTTAAGGTTTTTCATAGGGTGTGAGCTTCTGTAATCGAGGCAGGAC
>NW_022699536.1:6594-18616 GCF_011630105.1 Anneissia japonica | reverse complement strand
GAGATATATATATATATATATCTCCATACATACAGTATAACAGCAGGCATGCAATAAATCTGAATAAAATCACAACGAATTTCAATGATACCATTCTCTTCTATGTGTTATGTTGAAACACAATACACTTTCTTCAGTGAAGGAGGACCTTTATGTGGATGAATTAGTTTGGAGATTATAATCCCCGTAAGCTTTCTTGCCACGTCAAGGCTTCATCCGTAAGAAAGTCCCCACCCCCCTCAACATGAATAACAAAAAAGTCCAAAAAAGGTCCGAATTATGGAAGATTTAAGTATAAATTTTGATGTTTTAAATATTTTTTTGGTTTTATGGCATTAAATTTTTAATTTTTTTTTCTTTCTGTTTCAGGATTTCGTTTAAAATTTTTATATTTTCTCAAATAATTTATTAGTGTTTTTGCCAAACATTAATTTTTTTATATCAACAAATTCTTTTATATTAAAAATTCTTTCTTTTTAAAAATTTTAATTTATTTAATTACAGATAAGTTTCAAAATAAGTAATATGTAATAATACATAATTACTTGGTACTTTGTACCAAATTTGTAAAATATAAGTTTAAAATTATAAATTTCTTTTTAAAATTTAAATTATTTTATTTACAGATGTCGCCATTCTGGAGGTTTCTGTAAAATAAAAATAAAATACTCTTGTTTAATTATTACAATATTTAACGATTAGCAATAATAATCATTGATTTTGCATTTTATTTCAATGCGTTTACAGTGGGCCAGTGCAAGATTTAAAAAATCACACTTTCAAATAGACCTTATGGTTATATAATTGTAAATCACTTGTCCTATATTTAACATTCATATTATTTTGACAATTAAAAAAACAATACCTTAATCTTTTAAATTGTTTATTAAATTAATTTAATTTTTAAGTTTTCATCAATCAACTATTGTTCCAAGTTTGATTGGGGATAAAATTATCACTTTCGACCTTCCTTTCCACAGAGGCATGTTATAGTATAACAAACCCAAATATTACTTTAAGATAAATATTATAGTAGGCCTATTATAAATTATGTATTTTATTACATAACATGCTCAACATATTTATCTTATACATAAGAATGTAGGAAAAAATGGCCCGGTAAAATGGCCCTGGTAAAAATGGTCCTGGTAAAAATGGCCCCGGTAAAATGGCTCCAAATGACAAGTAGGTAAAAATGGCCCCAATGAAAAAATTCAGTAATAGAAGTGACATTTTTTTTTTTTAATCTTCAAATATTTAAATACTGTAAAATAGCAAGAATTGAATCAATAAATAAAAATGGCCCCCAATTATAAAATTCAAAAAAAAAAAAAATTAGATGCTGTAAAATACCCTGTAGTAAAAATTGAATCAATAATTCAACATACACCATATACATATTATTTGAAAACTAAAATAACTTTGGGTGAGCTCTGGAGTACCTTGCTAATTGATTAATTAATAGATCTTGTATGTATGGGTGGCTGTTAAGTCTAAGTATGTATTATTATTATCATTATTATTAAATATTATTAGCGACCAATTATTTATATTATTATTATTATTATTATTATTATTATTATTATTATTATTATTATTATTATTATTATTATTATTATTATTATTGGTTCTGATGGGAAGCTCTAACCAAGGTACCGTAATTCAACAAAAGGACGCACATCTCCACTCTCGAACATAGCGCGTGCGTACAGTCCTTTGATCTTTACTGTGGCATCGACAATCCGATACTAGTTGCGAGTACAGCCGTCAGTCAATGCGTGCCATTCGTTTTATGGTGTTAGTTTTTATTTTATTAATTTTGGGTAATTCGCAATGTCTGTTACATTTGATTTTTTTTTACCGCGAGCTTGTTAAATGCTTCTATAAACTGCAATTTGATTTGTGAAAATTGACCAAGAAAATGAAAAGTTACAGCAATTCAAAATTTACGAATTTTTTAAAATTTCATGTTCTTATGTAACATTAATCTGTCATTTTGACAATGTTGGCATAAGGTGCCGAGGACGAACATTTGAGTATATACGGAACATTTATTATTTTTTTCTGCGAAGTGAGTCTCATGAACGACAATTCACCACAATTTTGGTAAAATTAATGTTGAAATGAAGAATATATTTCAGTCTATGTTAGTGCAAAATATAATTAGGCCTTTGTAATCACCGCACGACGCGCGACTAACATGGCAACTAACACGCGCGTGGGTAAATCGTCACGTACGCTGACGGTTTATGGTCTGGTTGCTATGGTTTTTGTGACGTTCAGCGTGTAGAGACGCACGTGCGCCTAGAATGTCGATGCCAGAGTTATAACCTTTGATGTCCCGAGATGTGCGCCCTTTTGTTGAATTACCTTGCTCTAACACATTGACTTGGCGCCAGTTTTGAACGGCGGACATGCAGGAAATGATATAGGCTAGGCCTAGACCATTTTTAAATGAAAATTTCCGACAACCTGGCAACTACCACTTGGGACTTTCTGAGGCCTAGCATTTCGCGGTACGTAGTTAACTGTCATGGATAAATCAACGATAAATCTAAATTGTATTGCAAATACACCACAAACCTCCAAAAACACACTGCGAACCCCATCCAAACCCTTTAATTATGATTGTAGAACTCTCTTTTTCTTAAAACAAAAAAAGAAGGATAAGTTAATGTTTATATCAACCCATTTTTGCGGGGTTTAGCAGGGCCTACCCGGGATGAATTTCTGGAAAATTGTGATTCCACTTCCGTGAAATTGGCCACAAATAAATTATTTTAGTATTAATAATGCATGATTTATGTTGATTTATTGATTAAATTGTTGCTATTTTCTAATATTTAAATGGAAAAAAAATAAAAAGTGTTATTCATGGCTTATTTTTTTTTATCTTTGAATATATAATTCCTGCTAAAAGTAAAAAATAAATGGCAATTTATTTGATGTTAGATTCTTTTTAAAAACTAAATTATTTCAGTTTAAAAAAATTCATACAATGAATTTTTTAAAATCAGTTTTAATACTGAATTTTATTATTGGGGCCATTTTTACCTACCTGTCATTTGGGGCCATTTTTACCGGGGCCATGTTTGCCGTACACCAATAAACCTATTATACACACATATTTATTTGTGAATTAATTACCTAGTTAAACATAATAAAATTACAGGCCTAATGTTAATACGTAAAGTTAATTTAAAAATATATTCAACTATGTATTTTAAACAAACAGAAAATAAAAAATAATAGACTATATTGACAGGGGCCTATCGCTCTCATGTAGTTTATGTTAAAAAAAAAAGGCCATCATTTAATTTATACAATTCATATTCATACAATCACTGAGATTTTTCTTTGGTCATAAGCCTCTTTATTGCAATGCTTAGGCCTACCCCCTTTTTTAATATATTAATTTCATATTTTAACACTGGCACACAGAAATCTGCGTATTTTAATGAGAGTGTGGCATAATTGAGTAATTTTGGTAAATGGCAAAATTATAATGGTCACACCATGTATAATGATATAGTGAATATAGTAGTCATCGGGCTTACCTGGTATATAAATTCCTCCTCACATATTTTAACTCTGATATACACGCCGTCTACCCAGTTATACTGTTGTAAGCCTAACTGGTGTGCGACTTCTTTTGTAGCTAAAACATGGAGAACCTTTAGGCATGGTTGTTGGTGAGATGTTGGTTGAATTTCTTTCAAAGCTTTGACTTTTTGCTCCAATTTTTTTTTTTGGATTGAATTTATCCTTTCGTTTCTGCTTGTCGGTAAGCGTGTGATGATAAAATGCTCGAAAGACAGAAATATATGAGATGAATGGAACCACGCTGTCTTCATAACTAGGTGTTACTTTTAGGGTATAATCTACAGGATGTTTTCCAGTTGGATGGTAATACAGATTTCTCGCCAGCATTTCAGCTGCATGTACTTCACCGCCGAACTCCTCGCATAAGAGTGCAGCACTAAACGCTTCTGATAATACTGACGATCCACCAGCGTTTTCATCTTCAAATATTTTCTGTACAGACGGGTTTACTTTTGCCGGATAGGCTGACATCATTTCTATGAAAAATTTAAATTTTCCGGATACATTATTAAATTTTCTTTTATTTTTTTTAATATTATTATTATGTAGTGGCCAATTTGAATCTTCCATGTGTTAATTAAAAAAAGGCAAAAATTGAACCGTTGTGTTTGTTTATATAGGCCTACGTTTTTGGGCGGGGCTTAATTCAACATAGTATATCCGCCAATCGGAATGATTTTTATAGAATCTTCCATTTGTGACATACCAAAACTAAAATTTTACAGTTTCCAAGGTAAATTATTCGGCAACATTTTACAAAATATTTCGGCAATGGATATTAAATATCAGAGCAACAGAATTAGAAATTTATATAAACCGTATTTATAGTTTACTTGTGTTTACACCTTTATTAATTTCTGTTATTCAACTTCCCTATTCAATTTTGGAGGTTTCCGCGTATCATTTTTGTAGGCATATCCCTTGTTGTCGAGCTAACAAAAGACAAATAGGTCTATGGATATAAAATATCGGGGAATTTTATTGTTATTAATATCACTTGGGTTTTTCCAGTTTCTCAGTTACCAAAATTTGGTTAGAAGTTAAAAGCTTGACACGACTGGAATTTACAATACACGTTTATCTAAATGTTCGATACGCACTAATACCTATCAATGCGACCACTATCAACTGTCTTCATTTATATCGTCATTGGTAGACTTTTTAAATTTTAACCATTTTTATTCATAATGATACAATATTACATTTTATGATGGAAACATAAAAATCAAATATAAATAAATACAATGGGAGCATTTGGGAATGTTTTAGGATGTCATTAAGATTTTATCAAATAACACACAAAAAAATTGCAGGTGCTATTGGTCGCAATATTGGTGATAATTGGAGATATTTACTTTACTGGTATACAAACATAACTGTAAATGTTAAGGGAAAAGTACAAATGTAAAACTTTGTGAAGGTACAAGACAAGACGGCTTGTCATCTACCGTACATTGATATTTATTTCATTTTAAAAAGACTTATGGATTAATGACATTGAATGCGGTGTTTTTATTGCAAATTCAACTTTCAATGCTTTCTGTTATTCTCATGATTCATACCTATTGTAGTCTAACGACTACCAGAATTTTAAAGGAAATAACTTTGCTAATAACTCTCATGGATTATGCTTCAATAACAAAACCACTGTACCATTTTTAGGGGGAAAAAGGGTCTCATGGTTTCTCAACGACTGTAAACTGAATAAATGAAGTTCCTTAATTGTATTTTTTCTAATGATTAAAAGCCAATACACAATTGTGAAAAAAGGGTTAAAAAGGTGCCAAATGACATTTTATTGTTTTCAGGGTATTATTCTAGTACCTCAACTGATGTTAAAGCTCACATTTGGGAGCCTGTTACATTCCTATATTGCTATATGGGTGTATTGTCAGTGGGTAAATGTTAATGAGAAATCATTTCAAGGAACTGGATATTATAACCCAAGTAAGCTTATATAAGCTTCAATCAGAGAGTGTTTGGCAGACACTACATTTTTAGGACTATGCACCTCTCTCAAATTCAGATTCAAATTCCTCATTTGAACAGTGGCCAATGGCCAAATTGCAATTTAAAATGGAAGATAATTATTGACGTCATTATAAAAATTATTATGAGAATTGACATTAACAATGAAATAAATACGATAAAACTTTACATTAAAACTGGAAGTGGCACTCTTAGAAGACGAAATAACTGGCCTCTGCTTCTCTCCCCCCCCCCCCCCCCCCCCAATGTTGCCGCCACTATTTTAACAATTCAAAATGTGGCCGCGGCGCTATCGATTGTCAAGATTTATTTAAGATCTAAAATATATTTTTTTAAACCAATTTCTTTTAAACAAGGAAGAAACCACACTTTTTTTGCAGTGATATTTAGCCCTACTTATGTATGAAAATTGTCAATATTATTATTATTATTATTCTTTCTTTAGGCACACAACACATGTGCCAAAGACTGCCAATAGCGAATATATATCACTGTCCTACTTGTAGGTGACAATCCAATACAAAAGACAAACATACACACACGATGCTTTACACAAACTAAATCTCAATATGAGATTTTAGGGAGTGGAGTTGTTTATGTCGTGAGAAAAAATCCTGCAACTGGCAGGAATTGAACCCAGGACCCTGGGATTGGAAGGCAAGCATCTTAACCACCAAGCTATTCAACTCCACTTGGTCATGCATGCTATGCCAAGACTTCATTCATAAAATAGTCTCTTACCAAAATATCAACAAATTATTATTAGATATTACACCAATAAGAATGTTTTTAATACGCACCGGTATATCTGTTCAACGTTTAACATTGAGAAAAATATACACTTCCTTCAATGAAAAAGAGTATATATTTCAACTGTATGTGGATGAATTAGTTTGGAAACTGTAATCTCCGTAAGCTTTCTTGCCACGTCAAGGCTTCATCCGTAAGAAAGTCCCCCACCCGACCACTCCACTTCCACAATTGCTTTCAGATGTCACACCAATAAAAAAAAAAAAATACTATGATTATAATACATAAATTAATAATGTTAAAATATATTAACTATTAATTTTTTAAAGAATTCTATTTCCAAGGGTTCACATTAGGTCTACACTTGCCAGGAATAATAGTTATGTATTATGTAATGTTTCTAAATATGTACAGTAATGTCCCCTGTATTAAATTTGGCCCTATAAGTTACAGAATTTTAATCTTTTTGCACCATGCATAGTGTAAAGTGAAAATGTTAATATATGGTTCACTGTACTTACCAAGAGGAGAAACAACATTGGTATAGTCTTTTCTACGTTTTACGTTGAGATATACACTTTCTCCAACAAAAAATAGTATATATTTCAACTGTATGTGGATGAATTAGTTTGGAGATTGTAATCTCCGTAAGCTTTCTTGCCACGTCAAGGCTTCATCCGTAAGAAAGTGTCTCTTTTTCTACGTCATCACACCGTACATCATGCATAATGTACCGTATCAGACTATCATGAATATTTTATTATTATAATTTTTAGTTAAAACTAACTGTGCACTCAATTGGGTATCAGCCATGTGGCCAAACGACCGCAATGTAGGCCTACTAGTCTGTTCTTAGTAGTTTTATTTACAAAAGTAATTAAAGTCTAATGTCTCAAGCTACATTTGCATTCATACATACAATAAAATAAATATAAAGACATGTATATATGGTAACCTCCATCTTTCAAGATGATGATGGGCAGGCTTCTATGCGTACGTGTTACGCTCAAGTGTTTAAATCACATTTTCATTATGGAAGTGTGTAATCCTCTAAAGCCAGCGACGCCATTTTGACTTGTTTGCAGCTGATGTTTCCCATATTAAAAGACTTCATGTGCCTCTTGCAAACGCCATTAAACCTCAGTTTGGGCGTCCGACTGATCTCTTTGTATCTGGTATTTCGCCATACAAGTCCTAAGTACTGTAGGGATGCGTCCGTCTGGCATTCTGCAAACGTAGGCAAGTTAACGTAATATCTTCTGATTGATGAGCGCCAAGGTACTTGGTAGATTAGTTGGTTCCCGTACTGAAGCGTTTATAACTCTGTCCATCCAAGTTTACGACGAATGCAAAGTATGATGGAAATTGTTACATTTCCTTTCTTGTGGCTATACGATGTCCACGTTTCACAACACAAGCTTTGTATAATATCGAGATCTTGGTCTGGATATTGTGTTGTTGTTCCATACATGTTTTTGTTAGTCTGCCAAATGTTGTGGCTGCCTTCCCTATCCCAAATATAGTGGCTGCCTACCCTATCCGTGTGTTAAATTCTTCATCAAGATAGATTTTCTGCAATTTTCGGTCCCGGTAGCAAATCATGCTAACAACATTAAGAGGTTATGATTGACCATAATCAATGTGGTTGTTCAATGCCTTGACAACGGCTTGCTTGAGGCTGATAACTAGAGAGAACCTTTCACAAGCATGTGAAAAGCGATTCTTAAGCATTTGGATTTTTTTTGTAAATTTCACCGGCGCCCATGCTTAAATTGTCACTTAACTCGTAGTACAGCATACAGAAAAGTGGATTAAATTGATAACCATGTTACCGTTAATGTTGTGTGTATCTTGTTAATGTTTGAAATACAGGCCTGAATATTAGAATTTGGTAAATGTCACCAGTTTATATGAAAATTATAGTGTAAAGTGAAATTTGTGTGCGAGATGATCACTGCCATCATCAGCGTAGAGCTGTTTTTAAATTAATTATTTTAATATTTGTCTTTGCTCTGATTCTGGAAATACTGTATTATTTGCCACTTGGTTGTGTGTGGAGATATATACTCCTTCTAGATCTTCTTCAAATGCATAATGCTAGAAGCATAAAACATAAATTACCAACCAAACAGTGTGGGCCTTAAGGCACGGCCTTGTTTCACTCTACTCTTGATTTCAAAGCTGTTTGACATGGATCAATCAAACTACACAGTACCATGCATGTTTTCATGAAAAGACCGTAAAAGGTAGTTTTGGTGGGCATCCAATCTTCTCTAAAACCTCCAATACAGGCCTGCTCTGCCAATTGTGTCCAATACCTTGGTAAGATCAACGAAGGCTATGTAAATCTGTCTTGGTGAAGTGAAAAGATACTGTCCGCTGTACAGATCAATGTGTTCTGATCCCGGGCCTTAGAGACATGTATAGGTCTAAAATGATTAAACGTTTTTACTGCTTATCAATGGGAATAATTGATAAATCAAGTAGATTACATACAATGATAATAATATAGGCCTATATATAAATCAAGATAACCGTTAACACTTATGTTTTATATAAATCATTAAAGAAAGGACATAGATACATCGTGTAGCTTAGTTCTCAGCCAATTTTGTATTATAAATAAAGAATTTGTGTAATAAAATGCCTCTGGCGGGATTCGAACCTGCAACCTCTCGCCGCTTAAGGTGAGCGTCATAACCATTAGACTACAGAGGCTTCATGGTTGAGCAGATTCAACACCTTTATTCAAACACTGTTTTTACCTTTCTTTATGATATATATATATATATTTCCAGGCAACCAGAGGTCCATATTATCCTAGTTTTCTGACCTCAGGCCCATCCATAGTGAACTCGGGTGGAGTGGACTCTCATGCACTCCTTACCGCCAAATCCTACATCCGCCCCAGGACAACGTTTTGTCCTGCTTACAAAAGCCTTACTCCTCTAAATATGTATTCAAACTTTCAAATTTGAACTAGCCTTTCTATATTCAAGCTTTAAGTATTCAACCAATCACAAGTACTTTTTATCTTATATAGTTATGAATCTAATAGAATTAAACTAAACTTACATAATCTAAATAACATCATTGGACAAGCAGGGATGTATAAAAATTACCGTACCCATTCAAATTAGGGAAGTAAACAAATATATGGTAGAAAACAACATTCATTTCTTGTAATAAACCTGTAGTTGGATCACGTGATGATCATGAAGGTAACCCCCCCCCCCCCCAAACACACAAATAGTTTTCATAAAAATACGAAACGATTTTGAACACAAACAGAAAAGACTCGTACATTGACAGAAAATGTATAAAAACCGTAGGAATGTCATTCGACTGAAAAGTCGAGTCAATCTGAGACGGCCCGAGTGGAAAAAAAAATCCCCACCGGGCCACGGCGGTTGTCCGCTGAGAGATGAACTTGCCGTAGATATAAGAAAATTGGTATACTTCCTCATCTCTATTCTATGCCCCCCCCCCCTCGTCTCTATTTATCGTTGTTTGTGTTTTATAATCCAAAGCGCTTCTCGTATTTGTCTTTTTATTTTTTTTCTCTGTTCTTTGTCCAAAATATATTTTAAGTCTAAAATATGGTTCAGACATACCATATGTCCCGTGATTGCGGATTTGAACATTCCTCATTAACTAATAATGCCAGGCCCTGGCGACCTGGTTTTTACTCCTAGGTAGGTGTGTGAATCGGACTCTTTGTATTTCATTAGGCCTATGAAACGCCATTTGTACTGTTTTTGAACAAGCCTTGAGCTTCAAGCCGAAATCGTCAACTACAGAAAAGCAAGTATTCATTTTTTTTTGTTGCCTTTTTTGGTCTAATTTAATGAAGTCTATATTAATCTATATATTAGTCTATATTATTATTTATCTATATTAATATTGTTCATTTATACTTACCTACAGGTATACGAATTCTGCCTCACATACGTCAATATAGATGTACACGTCGTTTACTTTTAGGCCTAGTTCTTGTAACTCGCTTGCGACCTCTTTCGAAGCTAAAACATGGATAACTTTTTGGTATGGAAGTTGATCAGATATTATTTCTATTTCTTCCAAAGCGTTGACTTTTTGCTTCAATTTTTTAATTGGATTGAATTTATCCTTAAGTTTCTGTTTGTCTGTAAGTATGGGATGATAGAATGCTCGAAAGACCGAAACGTAATAGATGCATGGACTATCGATGCTTTTATACAAGGATGGTACTCTCAAAGTATAATCCACAGGATATTTATTTGGATGTGTATAGAGTTTTCTTGACTTTATTTCAGCCTCATGTACTTGACCATCCGTCATGTTGCAAAGGAGTACAGCACTAAACGCTTCGGAAAACTCTGATGATCCACCAGCGTTTTTTTCTTTAAACATCTTCATGCATACAGAACTAATTTCATTCGTTGAATATTTTTCAAAACAATTTTTCCACAAATGCAGTTTTAACATCTCCTTTTTGAAGTATTCACATTTGCTTAGTGAAGTATTATTGTTTATGTCAAATATCATTATTATTAGACAGCAAAACACAACAAAAAAAATCGAGTTTATATGGCCTAAGTTCATTGAGTAATGGGAATCCCAGGCCTAATAATATTCTCAAATACGAATAATTCTATAATGGAATCTACCATTTGTGATACCCCGAATTTTTACTACCAATTTCAAGGTAAATTTCAGCAAATTTTACACGAATTCGGCAATGAACATTTAATATCAATGCAAAAAAAAATCAAAATTATAAAGGCCTACACGGTTTTTCTAGTTAATTGAGTTATACTTTTCCTTTCTATCATTGAACACCCCTATTCAATATTGAAATTTTCTGAATATCATCTTTTAAAATACACATTGTGCACTGAACAAACACACCCGCTAATAATAGATTTTAATCATATAAAGGGGAATTTCATTGCTATAAAAAGATAACTTTTTGGTTTTTCCAGTTTCTGGTTACCTAATTTTGGTTACAATTGACATGTTGGAAATTTACTGTTTGTGACAGTGTTAGGATTGCCATTTCAGTTAATAATGATTTTAACATTGTTCTTAATTTGTTGTGACTTTTCTGAATTGACTATATAAATTTAAATTAATGTTGTTACACAATTGTATGATATCTTATTTTATTGGATCCTTTTTTAAGTTGTACATTTGATTTTTTTTCTCCTAAGGGAGGTAAATAAAGTTGAAATTGAATAAAGTTGGAAGTATACGCGCTTTTCTAATAATAATATTGATTTGTCTTGATGTGAAACTAAAGCGGTAATGCTTATTCGCCAAACGTCTGAGGCTCTGACACACAGTTTGCACTTTTAGTGATGGTTTTGCGAGTGTCCTTGAAATACAGGAGTTGTTTATATGGGATTATGCACGCTCAACAACCCTTGCTTGCTTTTTTGTGTGTTTGTTCCTTTACTTGATTGAACTGTGTATGTAATATTTGTTGCAAGTGAAATAAATTTGATTTGATTTGATTTGATTTAATTTGATACACACTGGCGCCGGCCTACCGTAGCTAAACAAAGAACAATACAGTAATGGTGATAGAATTCTCGAGAGTTATGAAATTGTGAAATGCCTGCTCTTGTTCGTGTAACGAACTTGTGTCGAGTCAATCCGAGACGGACCGAGTAGAGTTTTATGCAAATGTTTTTTACGG
>NW_022699536.1:0-6529 GCF_011630105.1 Anneissia japonica | reverse complement strand
TGAATATTCATCAGCAAAAAGGGCTAAGTGAATATTCATCAGCAAAAAGGGCTATGTTTTCGCTCTCTGATTGCTGCTTTGGCTTGTCATGAAGCCTAATTAATTAGTATATTATTACAGAACTGGCTGTAACACACACACACACACAAAAGAAAAAAAATTGTAACTGACATTATAAATCTAAGACGTGTGACGTATCAGCACTTAGTTCGACTTTAAATAAATAAATCAATAGTAATAATAATAATAATAATAATAATAATAATAATAATAATAATTTTCAATGTTCTATAAACCAGTATAGTTCGATTACTGAAAGTTTGGTAACTGAAATTATGAATCTAAGACGTGTGACGTCTTAAAAATAAAAATAAAAGAAAAAAATAAATACTGAATTAATAATATTAAACTGGTGAGTTACTGCGAGTTTAATAAGAGAAGGCCCTCCCTAGCCAATGGGCCCGGGCTGCTTGACCTGCAACTCAATACAATGTCAACTCGGCTTCAAGAAGTCAGCCCTAATTTACTGTGTATTTACAAAATAATTAAAAAGATTTAAATGCAACGCTGAATGCCAAAACGAAAGTGTTTCAAATCTTAATTATATAATTAGGATTCTGTCTCTTATACACATCTAGGTGCCGAGGACGAACATTTGAGTATATACGGAACATTTATTAATTTTTTCTGCGAAGTGAGTCTCATGAACGACAATTCACCACAATTTTGGTAAAATTAATGTTGAAATGAAGAATATATTATTTCAGTCTAATGTTGGTGCAAAATATCATTAGGCCTTTGTAATCACCGCACGACGCGCGACTAACATGACAACTAACACGCGCGTGGGTAAATCGTCACGCACACTGACGGTTTATGGTCTGGTTGCTATGGTTTTTGTGACGTTCAGCGTGTAGGGACGCACGTGCGCCTAGAATGTCGATGCCAGAGTTATAACCTTTGATGTCCCGAGATGTGCGTCCTTTTGTTGAATTACCTTGATAACACCACCACGAGAACGCAAATGCAGTGGTCCATGCAGATACAAAAACATTTTAATAATAAAAAAAGTATTATTCCGGTCACCACGACATTAAATAATATTAATAACAATCCTCATGGACTGTTTTAAGTTTAAACTTGTTTCCTGACGTGCATTATAAAAGTTTTTGGGAGAGGAAGTAGCGATATAATGACAATAATGAATTATAGACATATTAAATATAGATTATAAGTACTATATATATATATATGTATATATATATATATATGTATATATATATATATATATATATATAATGTGTATTGAAATAAAATTATACATAGACATACTGTAGGCTTACATTTTAAATGACAGGCAGTGGTAGGGGTGGCAGGGAGCATTTTTAACTCAGTCGGACAGACCTAGTCCCGTAGTCCTAGTCTGTCGTCCGACGCACGACCAAAAGTTTAAAAAAATGATAATAATTTGCCTATCCAATATGTTATTCTATTATCCATTCGAGCGTGTAGAGTACTATAGTTGATAAATATTCATGATTTAGTGAGGCGTAACACCAACCATACACCAACAGACATATGCATGCAACTCGATCGTCGTACGCTGGCAAAGGAGGACTCTGGGTTGATAAATATTCATGAATTTAGTGAGGCGTAACACCAACCATGCACCAACATGTATTATGCATGACAACTCGATCGTCGTACGCTGGCAAAGGATGACTCTGGGTTAAATACAAGTTTGGCAAACCTGACGTTTTGTACGCTTTTTATTATATTTTTTTAATCGCTGCGTGTACTCCCACTAAATTAATTTTGTCATGGTAAGACGTGCAGTCTACTCTGTTTATCAATAGGTGTTTCCTATTAGGGTCATGAGAAATAGTTGCCTCTCTCTCGTATGTACAAAATTGTCAGCAGACCATGGAGTTGTTATCACTATAACAACTCCCTGAGCAGACAAACTAGCTAGGCCTAGGCCTAGTTGTAGTGTATAGGCCCTAGCCTAGCCTTCTACTAGGCCTCGGTTTGGTTGTTCAGGTCTCATGAAGTCCGAAGGGAATATATGATCAAAACGGCCGCTCTCAAAATGTATGGAACGCCAGTAACGCTATAGGTTAGGCTAGGCTAGAGAAGGTCTATCTATACAGCTTCAGCGAGCCAATAATGGGCTAGGATTTGCTATGAATTTTACTACTACTACTAGCCTAGGCCTATACTATATTTGCTGCTGCTGCTGCAAGGCTACTCACAAGGTCCCGCTGTAGGCCTAGGATTAGATATATCCTTCCAAAATTTCCCCTAAAAAACTTTTCTCCTTACAAGTTCGGCTCGACAGTCCCATATACTAAACACAGTCCCCCACCCCCTACAAACTCACCACCTAAAGAACTCGCCTCGGTCAAACTCTCCTTCAAACTCACCATAGTCACGCTATGTTAGACCAACACTTTTCATGTTCAGGGAATGTTCTTTACATGTTTGATATCGGAAAGCGACAATTTTGAGACACATACCCACAGAATTCACAGAGCCTATGGCAAAGTGACAAATATGGCAAATAAAATTCAGCATATATGCTGAGTTCATACTGGAACATGTCTACTTTGGTCATGTAGAACTTCCTGTCAACGTGGTATATCTAGGGGGTGCACAGGGGGTTAGGGTACAGTACATTCCCACTGGAGATATTTGAAACAAATGTATTACTGTATGCTCAACATAACCTCATATCACTTTTTTGTGAGCTAATCATGAAGCTTCCCCCACTTGACCTTTGCATCCCTCTTCAGCTCCCCTATTCCAAGAACCATAGATACACCACCGTTCCTCGTGTTGTCTTGTGTATTAAACGTATTTGTTCATCCGATCATACCTGCCAACTAACCCGATCCTGTCGGTTGTCACCTGATATTTAAACAAATTTTCAGTTCTCCCGATCGAATGTAATTTTTTACCCGATTTCAGAGGCCGCCCCCTCCCTAAAAATACTCCGATTTATGCATAATTTGATTGATTTGATTTTGATTGTTACTATTCAATGTATTCGCCGTCTGCTCGCAAATATAAACAAGCAGTCATTTCCAATTTAAATGTTGCCACTAACGGCCAATGATTTGTATTGACGTGACTTTTCGGGCATCTTGCATTATCTTTTGGTTAATTCTGGAAACCTCCAGATTTCTTTTGGTAAATTTCCAGATTTTCATGACCCAAGGGTTGATTTTGGTTAATTCTGGAAACCTCCAGATTTTTTGGTAAATATCCAGATTTTTTTTTAAATTCTTAAAAAAATCTCCAGATTTTCATGAACCAAGGGTTGGCAGGTCTGTCATCCTGTTGAATGAAATGAAATATTGGCCATCAATTCAGTCATCCACTTTTGTAGTACAAAAAGCTTTAATAGTTTAATGTTCTGGTCAGGCATAATTTGTATTTGAAATTGTATTCCATCTGAATTAAAAAAAAAAAAAATCTTGATCACCTTGTTGTATGAAATATTTAAACCTTTACCTATTTGTATAAGGTTGTTAAAGCGTTAGTTCAATTTCTCACTATTTTCTATATATTATTGTGTACTGTAATATAGACATTCCTGATTCAGAAATAAAAAAAATATTTGATTTGTTTAATATATAACCGGGTCACAATCAGTTGGGGTATTTTACCACCTACTCAAGAGGTGCACGATAAGGCCAAAAAAATAAATTGTTTGTTTGCCCTTCTTTTTTTTAAAATGATAAATAGGGGCAGGTGGAAAAACTTTTTTTAAAATTTTTAGTTATTTTTTTTTAAATACTCATCAGATGGAATAAAAATAACCCACAGAGGCCTAGAATGGCAGTATCTTACATCAGACAACACCTTTAGACTAATTTGTAGGGCAGCTGGCAAAAAATAAAGATAAATTCACTCATATTTATTTTAATTTGTTAAGAAAAAAGCTAAAAAAAAAAAAACTTTTCTGAAGTTTTTTTTTTGTTTTTCCGCCCCTATTTTTTCCAGTGAGATAGGGGCAGGTGCGGAGGGCAAACAAACAATTTTTTTTTTTTTTGCCTAATAAGCTAATTCGTAATTTGAACGCCAATTTAAACTGCATATGCCCATATTAATGTCAATCGACATAACATATACAACATAGGTTTATGCTGATTGACTCTAGATACGGATATGCACTGTAGTTTAAACTATGAATTGGGATAAATAATTTTCTGCCAACAGGCTGGTGGATTCTCTCGTTCGTTGGATTCTGTTAAGAGCGCCATCATCGTGATTGGTTCGTCGTTGATCATCTTAGCATGTATGCGCAATTCCTTAACATGGCACCTGCAACAGTTCTGGGGATCATCCAAGAATTTCTGGGAAACGATTTGGTTCTCCTGCCATTGGCTGTGTGGCAGAAGCAACTTTGTGACCTTTGTGTTTGGTAAGAATAACTGATGTCATATTTAAATTGACCTTTTCAAAAGTGTTAATCAATCTTAACTGACCAATCAGAATGGCACTGGGAATGCACACATGTCTAATAAGCATGCAAGACCTTAGCAACAATACCCAAGGAGGCAGGGCTTAGCGGAAAGGTCCACTACTTTAAATAGGGAGGTTTTGCAACCTTACAAAAATTGACAATATGCTGTGCAAGCTCCATATGATTATGGAGGTGATATGATCCTTAATTCATGCAAAAAGCATGAATTATCTACGTTGTGGCAAATACGCTAGCTACTGTAGTGTTTTCTTAAAATTTGATGACGTAAAACCGTATTTGTTATCGTGTTCGTAAGCTTTGAAAAACTCCCTAATAGCAATCAATCAATTTCTATTAAGGGACACCTTCGGGACCAAATTTAGAAATTGTCCCCCTTAAGGATGGGGTGTTCCCCAAAAAGTGTCCCCTTAATAAAGGTTGCACAAAGGGAAGGTTTTGCTGTACTTTTAATTTTTGCCTGACTGCAATCTTACAATGTACAGTAGTATGGTAATGGTAAAATAGTGAGATGTTGGGAAACTTTGCTAAACTTACTGCATGGTAGCCCCTCTCTGTGTACGCTGAATGCTGGAGATCTTTACATAACCTTTGTCCCCTTTCAATTCAATCCGCTGGTCTCCTTGTGTGTTTCAGTGGTGGTGCAGTCTTGCGGCATCTGAAGCCTATAATCCCATGTGCTGTGTGAACACAGTAGTGGCTGATCCAGGAATTCGAAATAGAGGGGCCCAGACGGGCTAAGCCCTTCCCTCCTGCTACTGCACAGTACATTTCTCCGGAAAGAATACCAGTCTCCAAGTGTCTACCAGTCCCTTGGTACTGAAGGGCTTATGAAAATTCCAGGGTCTACATAATTCATTTTATAAGTTCAAAAATTCATGTATTAGTATTTTTGGATTTTCATACAGAATTATCACCATTGTTTTGTAAATTCCTGTGTTGAAAAGAACTTTTAATCTAGAAATAGCCCTTGCTGTAATCTTGCTATTTCCTCTATGAATCATAGTCAAGGGAAAAGGTATTTGTAGCTTTGAAATGTAAGTTTTTTACACAATATCTGTTTTTAAGGGCACATTGTTAGATTATCATCACTTCCACCGGCATCGAAAATTTAGGAAATATTGATGCGGGAATGAAAAAAAAAAATTGTTTGGCCACATCATTTATTTCAACAGCTTAAAAAAACAATGCAATTTCGTGGATGGAAATAGATTACAATATTTACAACATTTTTGCCAAATAAAAACAGTCCCTCCCTCGTCATTAAAAAAAAAAAGCAATATTCTATTATTCCAATTAAATTTTTTTTTTGAAAAACAGTGATAATCTAATAATTTTTTCTATGTGTCCTAAGGTTTATTCATTTTTTTCCAAGGTTTCTGTATGTTTACATTGTATTTTTTTTTCTAGGCTCTCAGTTTATTTTAACAATATTGGTTTTCTGGCCATTGAATGCGCTGTTGATGTATACAGACCTCAAAGGAAAGAAAAGCATTTTCTATAAGTTCAAAGTTCAACAAGATAAAAATGTGCCAGTGAGTAATAAAAAATAACAAGCTTTTGTTGACCTACAGTACTGTATACTATTTGCTGCGAAGCAGCCAATTCATATTCTTGACAGCAATTTGACCTCTGAAAGGTCATTGTTTGTCAAAAAACAGGCGCCTAAGACGACTGAAAAGCGGAGTTTTCTTCTTTCGTTCTGCCGGGTAATATCAATTACTTTAGGCGATGTTTGTAGACTAACCTACTCGTACCAACGTCCGCATGTCGCGCTAGCCAGGCCTAGACTAGCTAGGATGGTAGGCCTAGCCTTGAAGGGACGAAGGTCCCAATGAAAAACAACGTCGCTCATTGATAGCTAACATTGTCTATTTAACATCACAATAATTCATTATTAGACCTATAGTTGTTTTTTGAATTCCACAAATCTCAGCCGATACCTCGTATAACTCGTTAACGTCTCGTATCTATTGTTGTGACGTCATGGCTCGCTGGCTCACACCAATTTAACCTCCTTGCTCACACACTTGTGATGTCTCG
>NW_022699535.1:0-1290 GCF_011630105.1 Anneissia japonica | reverse complement strand
GTATGTGGAAAATGTAGTTGATTACCAAAGGTTACAATTTTTATTTTGAAGACTGCATGGTCTAGAAAGTGTACATTTTTTATGGGGTAAGTTTCCAAGGGCGGGTTTTCTAGGGGCGAGTTGACTGCCAAAGAGTGTTGCCAAAGTGCGAGCCAGCGTGTTATTTGATTATAAGTGCGAGACATATCACAAGTGTGAGCCAGCGAGCCATGACGTCACGACAATAGATAGAGACGTTAGCCAGTTGTGCGAGGTATCGGCTGAGATTTGTTGAGTACAATTCCAAAAACAACTATAGGTTCCAAATACTGAGTATTGTGATGTTAAATAGACAATGTTAGCTATCAAAGAGCGACGTTGTTTTTCATTGGGACCTTCGTCTTCAAGGCCTATACCATCCTAGCTAGTCTAGGCCTAGAGTAGGATAAGGCTAGCGCGACATGCGGACGTTGGTACGAGTAGGTTAGCCTACAAACGTCGCCTAAAGTAATTGATTTTACCCGGCAGAACGAAAGAAAGAAACTCCGCTTTTCAGTCGTCTTAGGCACTCGTTTTTCGACAAACAATGACCTTTCAGAGGTCAAATTGCTGTCAAGAATATGAATTGGCTGCTTTGCAGCAATTATAATAATGAAATAAGGAAAACCATTATATGCACATTATAACGGTGAATGTTTAAAAACACCTGATCTTTGATCACTCTAGAAAGCATTTTGGTTTACCGTATCGATGAATGTCATTGCATCTTGAACACTTTAGTGAAAATTGATGTAATAAATTAAAAGAAAATACTGATAAATATAAAATTAACAGCATCTTACTTAAAAGAAGTTTTAGTTATCAAGGATCTTGGCGTTTTCATTTACCGTTCTTTAACTTTTTGTAAATCATGATGATTTTATTGTTTTTAAGTGTAACAAATTACTCTGTTTTCTTTGTAGGCATTGCAGACATATTAATGAAAGTCAGGCTTCTGTTAACTTATATACTTTAAGTCTATTTTTTGTGTTATTTTCAATTCTATTTCTTTACATCAGTCGACTAGCTTACATGTTCCAAAACGTGATTACGTGTTCCAATTTTTTTTTTTTTTTATTCTCAACAAATTAGTTTAGTTAGTAAAGATTTCTTAATGTCAGTGGCTTACTGCAGTAAACTTTTAGATATATATATATATATATTTTTAATATGTGTATGCAACCTAAGATGGAAATTTTGAGGTTTCCCCCCCTTTCTATTCCACATTATCAATTACATAATCATGCTCTTTTTTCAATTCCTGGGGGAGCG
>NW_022699534.1:0-764 GCF_011630105.1 Anneissia japonica | reverse complement strand
TTGTATGCAATTTTGGTCTCATGGTTTTCCTTGTGACACTATTTTTTCATGTTTGATGTGAGAAATAAAAAATCTTCCTCCCTACCATGAAAATAAGCTTTGAAGCAGAATTCTTGTCCTCATGTTATCTAAAACTTCATAACGGAGGGTCGTACCACCTTATTTTTTTCTGGAAAATGTTCTCAAAAGACTACTCTACACCACTATATGATTGAAAAAAAAATTGAAAAATGTTTTTGACCTCTGAAATCAAGATGGACAAAGAAAACCCTATCTAAGTAGTGTATTAAAATAGGCCTAAGCATTACAGTGCAGTAGCATAGTACTTTCGTATTACTGTTCCAGGTATAAATAATATGAGATTTCTCTTATAAAGTACAAGTATCAATAATAAGTGTAGTATAAATCATGTTTTTAACACAGGAAACTCTCATATGGTAAATAAAGCAATGCTAGTCTAGAGTACTACTAGTACTACTGCACTGTGGAAAAGGCGTGTATTACATTACCTGTGTTGTATTGCAGATTAAATATTTTTTTAAGTTTTCATAAATTCATGTTCCATCTTTTTTTTAACAGATTGAAAAGGTTATGCAAAGAAACAATGAAGAGCCATACCACAATGGGTGCATTACCACACATCCTTGGTTTGAACCAGCCATCTTAAATCCTGTAACACTACAAATTGCATATTGGCATTATGTTTCACAATACCAGGAGCCTGTGACCGAAGGGGGAGTCGAAAGGTAAAGAATACATAGATG
>NW_022699533.1:0-1126 GCF_011630105.1 Anneissia japonica | reverse complement strand
TCTATCCACAATCTATGAATGTTGTCAATTGGCCACACAAATTAACAAAATTCAATTATTCTAACGAACTTTAGGATAAACTTGTCATTGTGACTTTCAATAACCTGACCAACAAATTTGTTGGCATTCTTCTGGCAAAAGTACTTAACAACCACCTACTTCAGGTCGGATATATAGACAATTTATTATCACTTTTGACTGTAGGCCTAACATTACTTGTACCATCATGAGCTTGATTACTTTCTTCAACTTCATCACTATCACTAACATCATCACAATCATCAACATCATCGCTAAATTCAGCTTATCACTATCTTCACGGTTACTAGGGCCGTTGCTAAGGTCACTTGCTGCCACCTTGTCATTTTAATAGGCTCCACTGGACATAAGTATCAATCTGAATCAATGCTATAGAGGAATATGGGCAGTATATTTGGTAATAGTGAATTAAGTTCTATTAACCGTATTCCTATGACCCAATGTAATTCCGTTACCATGTAATTCCATTACCAAATGTAATTCGTTACCAGGTTTTCTACAAAACTAGCGAAGATCAAAGAAAACTGTTGAGCAATACTGGTAAAGGTGTGACTAGTAAGAGAATGTAAAGTAACTTGAGTTTATGGACATTGGTTTGCTCTCAGAAAAACAATAATCATTTTTTTGGTAACAGAATTACGGTGTGATATTACCCAATATCTGACAACTTGCTGTGAAAATTGTAAGATGCCATGTCCGAGTCTATCTCAACATTTTGGTTCTAGGGACCATTAAGTCAGATATTCAGAATAATTAAAGTCAGGAAGGGTTAAGTTAAGCATAATTGGGGATTATTTTTAAAATTAGCCTTTTTTTTTGTTTTTAAATTCTGAATCATATGCTCAAATATACCAGTGGTTTTTGAAGAATACGAATTAATAAGACTAAAATTTCACTTTGAACCAAATTCTACATATGTTTCAGCTCTGAAAATGAAACCAAGTTTAGATACAAGTGGATTAAATTTTTGGTGGTTTTGGCCTTCCAATGTGGAATTGCCCAAGTGCTGCGCAATATTTTATTCTTTATATTTCCTAACAAACCCCCACCCGCCCACACCTACACTGTCCCCATGGATTATTATGCA
>NW_022699532.1:0-638 GCF_011630105.1 Anneissia japonica | reverse complement strand
TTCTACAACGCTCTTCATCAACGACTCGTCCGATTTCACCTTGTAGTGCCTGCACGCGTCGTCCAGCGAATTCAACGTCAGCAGATTCACCTGTAACACGTTGCTGTACGGCGAAAAGACCACGGACGACGATTTGAGGAGGTGACCGAGATCGGTGGTGTCGAGATTCATGGCCTCGTTCAGCATATCCTCTTCGTCCGCGTTGCGGGCTTTGATGCGAATCCTGTTTCCCCGGCAAGCGTCGTCGTATTCGAGCATGACTTCCATGCACCACTTGCCGATGGCGACGTGGTTCCATCGGGGAAGGAAAATGCTCAGATGCACCATGAACACGTGTGCGGTAGAAGTGGTGAGGACCAGTTTGCAGGTTTCCGTCGCTCGCTCATCGGAACGCCTGTCTCTTATACATCTGGACCCGTCCCACAGTCTGCAGCGTAACGGCTTCACGCTGTCCGTTACCTCGGAGCTATGCATGTGAACGTCCACCAGTCCGTTGTCGTCGCATCTCCCCTGTTCGCAGCCCGCCAGCGTTTGCCATCTCAGATATCTCAGACGCGTTTCGTAAAAATCCAAATTCACCGACACCAGGTGACGGCCGCCGTCCTCGCCCGAAAACGGGTCGTTCTTCAGGTAGCTCA
>NW_022699531.1:0-1157 GCF_011630105.1 Anneissia japonica | reverse complement strand
AATAATATTTAACTTATATAACCATTGTAATTTGTTTATTGATACCCTTCACCTGTTGAATTTCTAAACTTTGTTTCAACTTAGCTTGAAACCGTGTTTACTACAATTGTGGTATTGATATATTATTGGTCATTCTAAAGTAACAAGCAATTACCCCTGGACAATTGAACATTAAATTTTTCACACAGTTGATTGGAACTTTTATACCAAACCTTTGATCACTTTAATATATCCTAATTAGAAGTTTCTAACAAACATCCTTTTAAATCATAGGGAATGAATTTCTCTATTATCCAATTACAAACCCCCTTAAAATATGTGTGAACCCCCATGATCTACTGTACCTCTCAAGCTACAACTGCGTACACTTTACTATTAGAACAACACTCGATTGTAACCTACCCACAAACCACAGATATAATATAGGCCTATGTGCAAATATTACAAATGTATACCAACTTCTAAACAATGTGGTGTGCATCCAGTTGTATGACTTATAAGCAGACCTTAGAGGGTGGTATGTAGATTTTGAAATAAACCACTTTCCTCGTTTTTAAGGACAGGGCTTTTCCTAGTTTTATCACTTGGGTTCAGAAAGTATCAATAGGTTACTATAATGTGTCTGCGAGCACCTACCATATAGAACAACTTTTTAGAAAGCCCGGCGAGAATTTTTATATTATTTTAAAGTAATAAATTTCCTAATAAACTTTTGGACCGACATACTGTTTATAAAACCGAAAAATTCAGGCTCTGACTATTTTTTTCGCATTTTTTAGTATAATAAATAATATGATAATGATGATTCAATTCAGTTGCGTAGCTAGAGGTTTTGGCGCCCGGGGGAAAGAGTAGAAAATTGTGCCCCTTTCCTCACTCCCAATTATTATTATAATATTTTGAAATAAATTAATATTGGTTGTATAGACTTGAAGCATATCCGTACCGTACGTTCATGTCAAGCACTGTCTAAATAATTAAACTCGAATAACTATTATATTCTAGCTCTCATATGTTCTTTCTTACCCAGAGTGGCGCCAGGATTTGCCCGAGGGGAGGTCCGAGGTCCGGGGGGGGTGGGGGCGGTGCCCCGACGAGAGGAAAGATTTCCATGACGAGAGCAAAGTGGGCGTGATCGAGCGTAGCTTTAAATCTTC
>NW_022699530.1:352-820 GCF_011630105.1 Anneissia japonica | reverse complement strand
TTGTGACGTCATCATATTGCCATTTGAATTAGGAAAAATTGAATTTTTATATATGACTTTATTACCTTTTTATACTCGTTTGAACGTACTCGCTTATCTTGATTGATTGTCTCCCACCTGTGAGTATGTTATAGCTAAATCAATTCTCTTTCGGACGTGTCCCTTTATTTTTTATTTTGATGACGTCATCATGGTCAAAAAGAATGCTTTCTTTAGAGCCTTCTCATCTTTCTTTCTTAAAAGATGTAAACACATTGAAAATAGAGGGCGGCAGACAGTATTTCGACACTATCAGACCGATAGTTCGTATAATGTAAAGGCAAAATTCGTGCGGCATTTCCAACCAACTTGACAAGGTTTAAATTCATGTGCCATTACCGTCGTCAGGCACGTCGTTTAAGGTATTCGTACTTGTGCGTTAAAATTTTAAAACTGTTAATATCACTTTTCAGATAATTTAAAGCACAT
>NW_022699530.1:0-254 GCF_011630105.1 Anneissia japonica | reverse complement strand
TGTGTTGGGTTTGTGACACTGTATTAATACTACCGTGCGCACGGACGTTAGGACGTATGTGTACACATTCGTAAGTCCTTAAAATGCTCAAAATTACTCTTTTCCTTTAAAATTTCTTTTAAAACGCTCAAACTTACTCTTTAAATAGAGCATGTTTTAGCATATAATACTTTTCAATCAGAACAGTGCGTGCTTCGTTAGGGTCAAAGTACTGCGGATCACCAAACTCGTCCTCAGTGACGAGTTCAAATCTA
>NW_022699529.1:0-931 GCF_011630105.1 Anneissia japonica | reverse complement strand
TATATATATATATATATATAGATATACATATATATATATAGATATACATATATATATATAGATATACACATATATATATATATATATAAATATATATATATAATGGTATTTATTCAATCATAATAACAAAAACATAAAACATGGTATGGCAGCCAAGAGGCTGAACTGCGAATTACGTTAATATCAAACATCAAAATGTCTTAACTAAATAACTAAAAAAACCTCAGAACTACTACAAATCAAAATACGAAACAATGCAAAATCAGGACAATAAAATTGTAGAGGCCTTACATTTTTTGCAAAAAATTAATTACAATTGCAGAATAATTTAATTAAAAGAGAAACATTGAGAAAATTACATTATTATTATATTAATTATTATAATTATCATATACATTGAAATAGATGAATAGCAGAATAATTAATTAAAATTACCCAACAGCCTTTTAAATAAAAGAGAAACCAAAACATTCAAATAAAAAACATTAGAAAAGGCAAGGAGAAAAGAACACCACTAACATTAAGAATTACTGTATGCTAAGGTGTCAATTTTTTTTTTTTTT
Organism: Anneissia japonica; assembly: GCF_011630105.1. Lineage (NCBI taxonomy): Eukaryota > Metazoa > Echinodermata > Crinoidea > Comatulida > Comatulidae > Anneissia > Anneissia japonica. The sequence continues at coordinate 368 of NW_022699529.1, read as the reverse complement.
TTTTTTTTTTTTGCCAGGGCCGGCGGCATTATAGTTTTCCCATACATTTAAGGCAGAAATTATAGAAGGCGATATTTTAGGTCAGTTAGATGAACTGATAAGATGAATAACCCCCTCCTACGCAACAGTTCGCGAACGTCGTGGTTGGATATGTCACAAAATAAATATATATTAATGTGTATCATAGGCTATCGCTTCCACTTCTCGATATCTAAGTAGTTTGTTTTACTCATCTCGCTCCAATTATATATCATTATCCCCATGTCTGCAATATTGTTTGGCCCAGGGGGGGGAGGGGGGGGGGGGGTGGTGCGCATACATGTCACCCCACCCCCGCCCCCGTTTTGCCACTAAATTAAAAAATTTCA
>NW_022699528.1:0-653 GCF_011630105.1 Anneissia japonica | reverse complement strand
AAATTTTGATGCACGCGTGCGCTTGCATTATGAGGCGCACGCGTAAAATGAGGGTACAGTACATTTAACATTAACTCGAAGTTAATGCTCACTTAATACGATTTCGAAAGGGCAATTGGTTAGGGTGATATGACCGATAATGTAAAAACGCAAAATTGCACGTAGATGACGTCACGCATGACTGAGCGCGTTGAAAAGCTTACCATGACTATTCCAGACCAAGCCAAATGTTCGTTGATAGCGATTGTGCGTAGCTCGTGGCATTTTTTTGAGATATCGTGCGAACAGAAAATGGGAGAAAGAAAGAAGAATAAGACTAGATTTGAACTCGTCACTGAGGACGAGTTCGGTGATCCGACGTACTTTGACCCTCATAAAGCTCACGCGGTGCTGATTGAAAAGTGTCATTATATGCTTAAATATGCTGTAATTAGGTTTATTAAAAAGAATAATTTTGAGCATTTTGAAAGATTTACACATTCGTACACGTATTTAAACATAGGTACGCGCACGTCTTGACGCCCGTGAGCACGGTAATAGCACAAAGAGTGACTCCTGATATGAATAATGTGTCAGGAACACAAAGTATGTAAACAAACGTGATTTTCAGCTTCAGTACGTGTTGCGTGCGTGGAAATGAACGTATGGCGCGT
>NW_022699527.1:0-813 GCF_011630105.1 Anneissia japonica | reverse complement strand
TTAAATTATTTTGCATTATTTGTTCTATTTTAAGTGTGAATATATATCATAACATTGTGGTTTTGAACTTTTGAAATTTTACAATTTTAACTTTTTTAAAAGTATTTTGGCAGTAACTGCTTCGTAGATTTGTTTACGTTTCGTACATCTTATTATTTTTTTTATAATTCTTATTTCTTTTACTTTTAACTTACAGTGACTTTTCTTCTGACTTTCGTCTCTGAATTTTAACAGTTTATCTAATTAAAAATGTGCTTGCTTAACATAAAGCTTAATTTTTTCTTTAATTATTCTTAATGTGATTTTGAATTCATGTTTTACATGTTTTTAAATTTTACTAGGTTTTGATCTATGGATTTGACTTTTACATGGCTCTCGCTTATAAAAGCATTTTACTTGTAAGTGTTTTTTTTTTTTTTTCTGTTGAAGTATTGTACGTAATTTTGCTTTCAAATGGGTTTTACGTGGAAGTGTTGGTTAAAATATTTATGTTTATGTATTTTTTATACTTGTGTATAAATTTATGATTTTCTAATATAATTATTTTACGTTTTTTTACATTTTCACGTCTATACAAACGTGTTTTTTCCATAAGTCGTTTTTAACTTAGTTATAATACGGTATTTTGGATTCAATTGAAATTTTTTTTATTCTTATTTTATTTTGTACATTTTAAGGTTTTTAATGTATTTTTGAACTGATGATTGCTTACAAATTTTGCTTTTCCTAAGCTTATACATTTTTACAATTGTCTAATTCATTCTGTTTTCTAATTAATTGTTAATAATATTACGTGGTTTGAGTATTTTCAAC
>NW_022699526.1:0-834 GCF_011630105.1 Anneissia japonica | reverse complement strand
ATTTGGTCATGGTAAATGCGCTACGTGTTGATTAGTGTATGACTCATGCGCAGTACGGACAGATCAATCGTAATCAATAGAGTCAAATTGCAGCAATATGTCAAGTTGATTGCATAATTGATAACCAGGCCGTTACTTCTAAATTACCTGGAACAAAAGGTAATCATTAGACGAAATAACCTATTTTGTCTGAGCAGAATAACATTACTAGGCATGGAACTTAAGTACATTGCCGAATTACATAGGCCTACATTTTTTACTTGTGAAATCTAAGATTGCTATGACATTGGAAGGAACACTTAAAGAGTCACTGTAGATCGAGTAACTCTACTTATGTTTCGCGGGTAATTACGGCATTCTGTGCATCATCATCGACCGTCAGTAACGTGCCGACTTTCCAAATCCTAAGTAACATTCAGAATGATGCAAAAATGAAACATAGGTACTTTGGATACATCCAGGCACTTAGAAAAGTCATCTGACACAATGGACACAAAACAATCGTTTATGTGAGAAGTACGGTACAAAGGCGCAATACATATCTAAATGACTAAATTGCGTGTTATCGGCGTAGATTGAAAATGTCTTGAAATCAATAAAGTTGTTTTTTTTCTTATAACAAGGTGACAAACAAATTTAAAAATGAAATAAGTTACTCTCTTGGGAATAATCTGCTCACTTGAGAAAATATAAGTTCAAATTGTTTAATTATGTTGAGACATTAAATTTATGTCTTTTATTTGCGATATATATTAGAAGGTATAGGCTATAAAGATGCTTATGTCTAAGGCATATTTACATAATACTGTATATATACATATACATACATACATA
>NW_022699525.1:0-671 GCF_011630105.1 Anneissia japonica | reverse complement strand
GCGGATCTGGGGGAGGGGGTCATGGGTCCTGACCCCTCCCTTGGGCAACAAAAAAAGGGGAAAAAGAAAAGAATTCTAGACCTAATTTTTCAGGACCAGTGAGCTGATTTTTTTTTTTTTTTTTTTTTTACCTACCTTTTCAGCACCCGTGAGCTGATTTTTTTTTTTTGTTGCTATTAGAAAATTAGAATTTAGAAGAACATAAAATTCATTAAAACACACTTCAAATGTCAGGAAAGCTCAATTCCCGCCATCTAGGAATCAAAATTTTCCCTGGGGAGAACCCCCGGACCACCCTTTCTTTTTGGAATTTATCGATTCATGGAAAAAACAATACGCATGCAACTACTCATTTGTTTATGTATGTATACACACATAAAAATAAAAAATGAGAAAAATTTACCTGACCTTTTTCAAGAGGGGAAAACCTTGAATTTTGAAGAACTTTAAAAGTCATTAAAAGACATTTTAGAAGTCAGGAAAGCTCATCTCCCGCCATCTAGAAATCAAATTTTTTCCGGGGGAAGCCGGACCCCCCTTTATCTTTGGAGTTCATTGATTAATTGAAACATATTCAAGGGGAGCGGGGCCTTGAATTTTGAAGAATTTAAAAGTCACTAAAAGACACCACAGAAGTCGGGAAAGCTCACAGGGAAAACTCAGTCGGGAGA
>NW_022699524.1:0-552 GCF_011630105.1 Anneissia japonica | reverse complement strand
ATTTACCGTGAGCTAAAACTTGCTCGAACAGTCGACCACCCGCTGAGTGCTCAGCGCGATTACCCAGTGAAATAAACAGAATACGTTTGGGCGTTCTTTGCTCGAACGGGCCATATGTAATGAATTTACAGAAAAGAGTCCACTGAAAAATTCTAGATTGTGACCCATGAAGTTTCTCTATTCTCTTAGCAGGCAAACATATTCTAAATTATTACTTACCTAGTGATTTAGATGATAGATATTATCAAAATCCCCCCCCCCAACTCTGCCTCAATGACCGATCTCCACAAGCCTGAATGAATTCACATTTCAGCTCACACTTTAGTTGAATACATGGCTGCGTCAAATGGTTTGCTATAAAATCAATTACAAGATTTCTAATAAAATAAAGTTATTATGTAGCAAGTGGTGCATAATACTGTATATTATGCACTGACTACAGTACACATTCCAGACAGCTGATTGGATGAAAGTTGGGCAATAGTTATAGCCAGGCCCTAATAGCCAGTCAATAGTCTTTGTGTTTTTTCCTTGCAGAGTGTTTCAGTCGTT
>NW_022699523.1:0-659 GCF_011630105.1 Anneissia japonica | reverse complement strand
TTTAGTAAAAAAGTGATATTGAGCATTTTAAAATTTTGACGCACGCATACGCGCGCGTAGTGAAGTGCACGCGTCAAATTAGGGTACAGTACATTCAACATTAACCCGAAGTTAATGCTCACTTAATACGATTTCGAAATGGCAATTGGTTAGGCTGATATTATCGATAATGTAAAAACGCAAAATTGTGCGTAGATGACGTCACGCATGACTGAGCGCGTTGAAAAGCTTACCATGACTATTCCAGACCAAGACAAATGTTTGCTGACATCGATATTTGCGTAACTCGTGGCAGTTTTTGAGATATCGTGCGAACAAAAAAGGGGAGAAAGAAAGAATAAAAAAAAGATGATGATGATCCTGACAATAACAAGAGGTGATCCGCGGTGATCCGCTAGTGTTAGCGGATCACCAAAAAGATGATGATCCTGACAGTAACAAGAGGTGATCCGCTAATGTTAGCGGATCACCAATGATGATGATCCTGACAATAACAAGAGGTGATCCGCTAGTGTTAGCGGATCACCAACTAGATTTGAACTCGTCACTGAGGACGAATTCGGTGATCCGCCGTACTTTGACCCTCAGGAAGCTCGCACGGTGCTGATTGAAAAGTTTCATAATATGCTAACATATGCTGTAATTAGTTTTTAAAAAAT
>NW_022699522.1:0-920 GCF_011630105.1 Anneissia japonica | reverse complement strand
CCCATATTGGGAGAGTCATGAGAGCTACAGTAGCTTGTTTTGTCGCTGTAAGATAAATTTTAGATGTTCAAAAAGTTTTTGTTTTCTAGGTTCTTTGAAATACACTTGAGTGGAGTTGAATAGCTTGGTGGTTAAGATGCTTGCCTTCCAATCCCTGGGTCATGGGTTCAATTCCTGTCAGTTGCAGGACTTTTTCTCACGACCACAACAACTCCACTCCCTAAGCCTCATATTGAGATTTAGTTTGTGTAAAGCATCATGTGTGTATGTTTGTCTTGTGTGTCGTGGACTGTTTTATGTGTACTGGGCCTCTGGGAGAACAGTAATTTGTTACTGAAGAGGAAACCCAGTATAAATAACAAATAAATAAATATAACTTTGTGCATTATGAGACGTCTATTATTGAATACACTTTGAATTCATAGTTTTTCCCTACTTTGCTATGGACAAAAATTAATAATTATGATGATGAAGAAGATGATGACAATGAGGAGGAAGCTGTGCAAGATTAATTAACAGGCCCTTTTATGTGAAGTGTCAAGCGAGGCCCGTAGCCTAAGTTACGGTTGGGAATTTGGAGACATTGTTGTCGTCAAATGTTCAATGCACACACAGTCGGACAATAGATAATTTATGATATCTGTTTTGTACAAAAAGTAATCTGAAACCCATAAAACATCAGTTCAGGCATTTATTTATCTGTCTGTGGAAAATATAACATATGAATCATACAAAATAAGAGAATTAAAATTAAATTAAAAATATGTGAATATCTACACTAAATCAAAATGGAATATTCACTGCCTGTTGGATCCCAGTTTTAGTATTGCAGGGGTTCTGAAGGCTTTACAGTACATAACCAATCCACCGTATTTCTGATAGATTACTGATTAAAATGTAAAATTTAAGAATTTTTATTC
>NW_022699521.1:0-805 GCF_011630105.1 Anneissia japonica | reverse complement strand
ATAGAGCGCTTTTTAACATGAAGTTGATCATTCAGTAGCCCGCTCCCTCCGCTGATAAAGTGGCAGGTCCATTTGATAGCATAGAGCGCTTTTTAACATGAAGTTGATCATTCAGTAGCCCACTCCCTCCGCTGATGAAATGGCAGGTCCATTAGGTAGCATAGAGCGCTTTTTAACATGAAGTTGATCATTTTTAATTCACTGGTGACTCTAACGGGCTTCCGTACATATGTTATATTATTGGCGCCAAATATGGCAAATGCTATGTAAGGGCAAGGGTTTCAAGTCTCCCACAAATCCTGGAAATCTCCTGGAAATTGGCGCTCCCTCGAGAATCTGACAAAAAGTAACTTGACATACGAATGTTTTACTGCTGTATTATCAATAGTCTTGTGGAAGTCAGTACCAATGGGTAGACACCTTGACTGTCACACAAATGGAGTTCTAGGGTGGACAAGTTTTAAATGGGGGGTCTGGGGTCATCCTTTAGAAAGTTTTAGTTTTGCAGCATGGAAAAAAAACTGAGAATTCTATTAAAAATGAATACACTCCAAATTCATAGTCTTTGACTATTTTATTATGGAAAATTATTGATGAAGATGATGATGATGATGAAGATGATGAGGAGGAAGCAGCAGTGATGTAGCTATAGGTGATGGCAGGCTCTTATGCAAGATTAATTACAGGGCCTTTGTTCGGAAGTGTTGACTGAGGTGTCTCAATAGCCCGAGTTACGGTCATGGATTTGGCGACAATATTATACTTTCAGTGGACACATATGTCTGGCAACAAAGTTTATATGATT
>NW_022699520.1:0-746 GCF_011630105.1 Anneissia japonica | reverse complement strand
GACACTTGATAGCAATGCTTTGTGCTTCACACAAGCAATGCACTTCGCGGCGAACGACAGTTGTCTGCCGACACGATTCTACAGGGAATTTAATGCACGACGAGCGCTCGGCGGATACATTTAATGACGATTCGTTCAAACTGCCACCGACAATTAGCGGATGGCGTCGTGTCGCCCTAGTGCTGACAAAGAGCAGAGTTGCCAGCATTCGTCGGCCGACGTTCTCGACCGTCCTACCACGCAGTCAATAGGTACGTTCACATAAGCTATAGTGATAAACTTATCATGATCTATTCATCATGATAACTTTAGCATTAGAGAAAACCGTTCATATAGAAACCATCATCATGATCTATTTATGCTAATGCGTGCAGTGTTGCATGAAAACTACCAGAAGCACAACCAATGAGGTTGGGACCTGTTTAATAACTGAAGGCTGATTGGTTGAATTCAATCTCATGAATTAATTTATCACGTTAACCAAGGTTAATCATGATGAATCAACATGCTCCACTAGATCACAATAAGGTGATTAAGCTGAGCACGTTATTTGATTCTGGTTGGTTCACATAAAGTGACTGGCTTGATCATGATCCACTAGATCACGTTAAATTCTGAATGTGAACCTAGCTACTGCCCGGCAAGAGTCGTTATAATCGTTATATGGATTGTATACTTACAGTTGGTTTTACTTTCTGAATAAAAAGGAACAAATATAATATAGGCCTATAGACGTGATGGAACCA
>NW_022699519.1:0-756 GCF_011630105.1 Anneissia japonica | reverse complement strand
ACATCAGTCTGGTCGCACTCGCGGCAATAGGGTGAACACTTTGTATAGTTGAAGCTATAGGCATTGTTTGGTTGATCTTTAAATTTACTTTGTTGGTACGGTAAAATAAAAAAAATCGTTCGTTTTTTACATATCTGTGTATTTTTATAATACATTTCTGTTAGAGTTATGAACATGCGAACAGGGGCAAATGCATTGTTGATTTTAATACTGAAATAAACGAAGATTGACACATAATTTGTTTGTTTTTCTTTTCTTTTATTTCGTCTAATCAACACTCAACCAGCATAATCAATAATGAAAGTTCCTGTGAACCGAATAACGTACATCGTACTTAATGTCGAAACCTAAGACGCAGGGAAGTATACTATAATATGAGCATTTGTTCATCAGCAGTACGACGGTCGGACTATCCACCTGCTGGACGTACGCTCTAAGTAACCTGGGCAATGCCTCGTGACGCACGTCGTTTGAGACGATCGTTCGCTTGCACAGCAACTTCAGGGAAGGCATATCGTCGTACCATTCGTAGGAATATGTGAAATAACACTCAGAACCTTTAGTTGCAACCGCAATGCTTTTGTTTCCCACACTTTCGTCGTTGTAATATTCGAAGGTACGATTCTTCAGTCGACCAAACGTTGGATTTTTGATTATTATTATTTCGTCCTTTATTATTTTTTCGCCCTCGATGACACCGTAAAATCGAACGTCCTGGCTGTTTCCTATTGTGAATCGATGAAATCCCTTCGCCAG
>NW_022699518.1:0-749 GCF_011630105.1 Anneissia japonica | reverse complement strand
GTTTCAAAGGAAATTCTTCCAAGACAATATTTGGGGCATTTGTTAGTAGTTGTACATTCACTTTTTAGGCTCTCCTAGGACCCTGTTGAGAAGGAGGACATCAGAATACCCCATACAGATTTATCCAAATGTGTGATACAATTCAAAGGCCTGTACGTTCTTCAAAATATGTTGTTTTTATATGCATCAACTCTAATATTTTGCACCTGTAGTTAAGCACTGACCACCTGTGGATCTTTTTATCTACATGGTTCCAAGCAATGTCTCAGGATATGGTACTTTGATAAATATAAAGATCATATTAAACAGAAGAAAAAAAATTAAATGAGTTGTGTGAGAGGAGCAGAGGCAATGCGTGCGGAGTTCCACAGTTTTGCAAGTGCAACAGAAACAAAGTCTAGCATTAGACTGACTACATCATCAAATTTCTGCTTTGCCAATGCTGTCTTTGCCATGTGACACACAGTGTCGAGGTTTATCCCACAGACAGAACACTATCCAGCCCAGAAAACTTAGTCCCTGCGTACTGCATAATCATTGGAGAATGTCTCCAGATTACTAATTAGAGCAAATGCTGATATAGTAAACAAACAAAGAAGTCAAAATTAATAATTTGTTTTTAAATGCTTGCAAAAAAAACAAATTACCAATTGGCTATCAAGAAAGGAAGCATGAAGAATCCAAAGCTAATTCTCATTTGAAGATGTAAACCTTTTCTAAATTCTAATTACGTAATATTCCACCACTTT
>NW_022699517.1:0-1190 GCF_011630105.1 Anneissia japonica | reverse complement strand
CAAGAATAAATAAATAAAGAATATCTCATCTTATTCCACCTACATGGTTCTCTATTCAGGGGCGCATCCAGATTTTTGTGAAAGGGGTGGGGGCGAATGAGTAGTGGTGGACATCTAGGCAAGCAAGGTATGCTCTGCAATCCAAAAAAAAAAGTTTTATTGTGCCTTTTCTTCGTTGTACTTAGCACTTCTTAGCCAAAACCTTCTAAACAAAAATTTTTTTTTGAGTTGACTGCTACATTTCATTGGATGTCTAAGTTTATTTTATTACAGTAGTTTTTCAATTTTTAGCAGGCTTATCGCGTCGTACTCTCAGCTGCTTAGAATTTCCTCATGGTTGGTTTTCCATACCAGCTAAACGCCTGTGAGTCAATAGATTAAAGTTAAAAAAAAAAATCTGCATACAGACAACAGGTATAGAAGAAGCTTCTATAAATTAAATTGCAACTTGTTAAATGTACGGGAATAAGAAAACTATTGAGAAGAAACTACAACCACTTAGGATGAGAGCTACAGTAGTAACAGACCAATGACGGTAGAACGTTTTTCAAAATGAGGTGTTTGGGGGGGTATTTCATAAGGTAATAAATCCAGTATGCGAGCATCCAGGCTGGGGCCATGGGGTTGCTAAGGAACCCGGTTGATAATATGATTATATAATTTTGTATTCTCAATTTTTAAAAATAATTTTTAAAAATTTAGGAAGGTGGAGGCTTGTGCCGGCTGGGCTCTTACTTGAATCTGCCACTGTTTAATATAACATTTGACATAGCCTATCATTTTGTTTCACAAATGATTAATTTGTAATGGCAAGCGAAAAGTTTTTCATTACAGATTTAAAAACCTATAATACATTAACTACCATGTACTATAAATTAAACATTCAGAGAACTTTATTTTAATAAATGGCCCAATTAGGTATCTTACTGTTTCGTTAGTAAATGGTAATGTGGTTATGTCAGTTACTTACATCTTCATGAATAACAAAATGAGAACTAGAGCGTTGCACTATAAAGAGTGCCTATACCTCCACCCTGCGCCTACAGGATTTACGCAAGGCGAGCAAGCGATTCCATTGTTTTTCTTCATGCTCGAGGATAAGTTTCAAGGAAACTTTTAACAGATGCGCTTTACAGACATCAATATAGTACAAACTGGTTGCTCAACTCAAAATGGGTACTTGTAATGCT
>NW_022699516.1:0-1278 GCF_011630105.1 Anneissia japonica | reverse complement strand
TGTGGTAATGCTATAAATATATATAAATAGGCATACATACATTTTTGTAAACGTTAAAAAAGAAAAGAAAATGATATGGGGCTATGTTACTGTTAGAAAATCAAATCCGATTGGAGGAACATATTGTCTTGACTAATAATGATAACATATCTTCGCAAGAATCTCTTATTGAAATAATTACAGTTCGCTTGCTGTTTCAACTGTTATTGAGATGATTTTCGTATGATTACAGCGCTTTCATTATGGCCCTGATGGCTAACAAGACTGTACCCGACGATGAATCGCGTCAGTCTGCGTCGTACGACGCTGTCTGGGTTGGCCTTTATCCAACGGACATTCAATAGTAATAATTTTTTCAACAACATTGACTTACCATTAGTTGACGTAGCTCTCTGTGTAGCTTCTGCAGTGCTTCGCTCAAGGTTTGCTAAACATTTAAATATATTAACGTTGTAATTGTTAATATACATGAAGTGAGATACCTACACGCTGTTCTGTATATTTAAGTAAAGCACGTGTACAAAAAATGAATAAAGGGCATAGTAAATTTATATAGGCCCTCTATGCTAGGCCGATTAGTAGTAGTTTGTTTCCACCGTTTTCTTATTTCTCTTTTTTATTTTTATTTTATTTTATTTTTTTTTGTCACAATTGCGTTTCTTAGTTACTGTTACTGCCTTTTTCATTTGTTGTGAATAATTTTTACTGTTTTGATATTTAAATAGAATAATGAAAAAAATATAATGAATTCAATGTTATTATTAAGAATATTTATAGATTTTAATGATAATTATTGTTGTGAATAATTTTTAGTGTTTTGATATTTAGAGTAATGAAAAAATATAAAGAATCCAATGTTAATAATAATTATAATATTTATTTTATGATAATTATTGTAATACATTTAATTATTGTAATGAAAAAAAAATTAATGAATTTAATGTTAATAATAATAGTAGTTATAAATGTTAACGATTTTTATTGTACTTTATTTAGGTGTTTGCCTGTCTCTGATGCTTTGTTTTAACCGGTTGTTTTAATCCCAATTGCTTTTTGTGTTTTCTTTTTATTCCTACTAATGTTCTAGTATCTGTTTGGTTGTCCTCCACTTTTCCCCGTTGTCCCTCTTCTTTTAAATGTATACTAGATTTTATTTTCTGTAGATTTCTATTTGATAATTTTTAATGTTCAACTTAGATTTGACTTTATAAGAAGATCAAATTGCAATAAAATATTATCGTATCGTATGTAAACGTAATAAATTATAAATAACTCATG
>NW_022699515.1:0-1146 GCF_011630105.1 Anneissia japonica | reverse complement strand
AATACTTAGGCCTATGATAAACCGATTCACGAACTAAAATATATAGGGCCTAGGCATATTAAATTATTCGTTTTCGCAACTCCTTCGGCGCTCCATATATTTGTTCGAAATATACCGCGACCGAAACGAAGCGCGACCGAAACAAAGCGCGACCGAAACGAAGCGCGACCGAAATGATCGGCTACCCCCTAGGCTAGGCTAGGTAGAATTTGTTAGCCTAGCCTAGTAGCCTAGTAGTCTAGTAGTAGTATTATGTATTCGGTCTAGCCTAGGCGAGGCTAGGCCTACCTAGCCTAAGCTAGACAAATGACGTCCGGTTCGGGCGCGCACCAGTTCGGGCGCGCACCAGTTCGGGCGCGAGATATTCAATGACAATGCCCAATTAATAAGCAGTTAGGCCCTAGGCCTAGTAGAGCTCCACATATTCCTAGTATTAGTACACTATAGGAAAATTATTATACGAAGGTTAGATTTAATGCTTGAATAATAATAAATAACACTTTAAAATAATATTAAATAGGCCTAGTCATGGATGTGTAAAAAAAACAAACAAAACATAACAAAAAACAAAACACGATTCAGAAAATTATAAACTGCTGCCTGCGCCCGGTGCGCCTCGGTGGCGCTTCATTATTGGCATTGATTTCACTAAAAACTGCCTTTTTTTAGAAAATATGCATTTGCATTACTCCAATTATTATAAATCATGGAAAAATATTGGCATGAATTTTAGTTTTACGCAAAAGAATAAAAAAAATGAGAAATACAGACTATTTCTCATAAAATATTACCATTTTCTCGACGAATTCATCGTTACTAGTCAAATTCAGAGGTTGTAGATCGCATCCACTGGAATACTCTCGCTTTTATGTATACTTTATACAGTCAATAAAGAGCGCCCTCTCTAATGAGATTACTTTTTGTACTTCGCATCTCGCACAATGCGGTCGTTCGGTTAGGCTGAGATATGTTGTTCAAGTGTCAAAATCTCAGTCAGAATCAGTTTTTTAACAAGGTTGAAATAATTCCTATGAAATATTATATTTCACAAGTGTCAATACTAGCAACGGAAAATATCATGCCGGCCGTTTTTATGTGTGATAACAGAACCTAAATCGAGGTAAGGCTAGGCCTAGCCAGCAGCGT
>NW_022699514.1:0-977 GCF_011630105.1 Anneissia japonica | reverse complement strand
ATAATTATAATTTAAAATTTCGGGTTTTACCTCTTTCTTTCATGTATCAAGCAATATCCTTATAAATTGTAAAAGGGTAAAGTAATCAGAGGTAACCTGATATGACTCACCGTATCATAGACAATTATTGTTACTTCTTGTGTCCTTGCAACAGCAGAGTTGGGTATTCTTACATTTTGTTGAAGAATGGTGAATGGTGGATCAATAGAATTTGTGCTTTGACAAAGAATATATTTACAATCTCCCTGGAAATCATACCGTAAGCCATCAAATGTAGTGTAGTGAGGGTCACCATGAGCACTGCAAATTGCAGTTCCTGTGAAATTTAACATTTTGGATGAATTAAGATTATGCAAAACAACTTAATAAAATAGAAAACATCATTACATATTAGTTTACTGACCTTCATTGCAGTTATCACCCATCCATCCTCTGTTACAGATGCAGACATACCCACGTGGGTCTTGGTCACTGACTTCACATTTTCCATTCTGTCCACACGGATCCTCCAGACAAGGATCAACTGGAGGAAAACAACACAACGTTACAAATATTAATAGAAACACGACCCTATCTCTCTGTTATGCTAAACACAATATTATTTATCTAAATGAATAAAATAAATCTTACTGTTACAAGTCAATCCATCTCCTACAAATGGGAATGAACAATAGCAACCACGCTGACCATTATCAACTCTACATTCAGAATTTGAATCGCAAATCATGTCTTCACAATTAAGTTCACCTCTTGCGCATTTACACACTTCAGAACAGTCTTCTTTAACAAAACTGGCTCCTGCCTGAAATTCAAAAACCAAAAGATTTAAATTGGATTTTTTAGATTTATTATAGAATAAAATTTACTGTGATTATATTTATTTTTTATATTTTTTTACTTGTAATATATTTAAAAAAAAATTGATTTCATACCTCATAATAGTTGTTGCCGTCAGAGCAACCACAGTCCTCCGGTAA
>NW_022699513.1:0-519 GCF_011630105.1 Anneissia japonica | reverse complement strand
AAGTAAACACAAAGTTGAAATTCCTTTATCTTAATACAAAATGTTTAAATAATCAGACTAGAAAAATTCTCTACTACTACTAGGCTGTAGCCTAGCCTAGTTATGAAATCATCGCACAATTTTACCTGTCTGCATGCACCGAACAAAAAGGACAAAGACAGCGATTGACTTATAAAGCAATTAGTAGAGCATGCATTGTACACTAAATGGAAAATTATTATACTTAGGTTAGATTTAATGCATTCAAAAATTTCCTTCGGGCCTTGCAGGCCTTTAGGAAATTTTTTCAAGCATTAAGTCTAACCTTCGTATAATAATTTTCCTATAGTGTAATATGTGGAGCTCTACTAATTGCTTATTATTATTATTGCTATTGTTATTACTATTTCTATTATTATTGGCTTTTCCCAGCAGTACTGGGAAAAGCCATTGTTTTTAATTGTTATGATTTTTTTTCCATATATTTTTCCTATCTTTTTGTACTGTTTTTTTCTGGCCTTCACTTTGGTCCGTACTTTG
>NW_022699512.1:0-532 GCF_011630105.1 Anneissia japonica | reverse complement strand
GAGTGCAATGTTAATGACCAATTAATATTATCTTCTACCGCACAAATAAAAATGTAATTTGAAAAATTAATTCTTAATAAAGTTGTTCGATAACAATATAATCTTATGAAATATGTAATGATGACAATTGGGACAACCATGTCCCAGTTCTCCTAGTGTTAAAAGACATTTCCCCTTGTGTCATGCGAAAGTGTGTCCTAAGAAGATAGGGTACAGTATTCTCCTAGTCTGTTATTAGAAACGCTTGCACCCTCAAGATGACGCATTTCAAATATACCATGGAGGTATAAAAATATGGATATACTCACTCCCTATATTGAAAGATGCATAGCGCCCTCAATTTAACGTATTTTGGATACAAAGTTGGCATATAAAAAGTGTAATACATATTGCAAGTATTGAAATGCACGCCATGATGTTGGGATTCAATATTTCGACATTAATTATGTCATCAGAAATAAAAAAAATTATCCATATTAGCAAGCTTATATGCACTAGTACCAAAAGTGTTTAGCCAATCAAAACATTACCA
>NW_022699511.1:0-920 GCF_011630105.1 Anneissia japonica | reverse complement strand
ACAACACTAGTCCTTCCTCAGTGGCGAGTGAGTGAATGTAGAAAAAGCTAGATGGTATAAAGTGAAAATTTCATGCAAGCATGATTGGAAACAATAGGCTGGGTGAGATTAGAATAAACAGCCTAAACAAGTAAACAGGAAGGCCAAAACTAAACTTTAGAGGCAAGCCTCAATAAATAAGCCAAATGATTTATGCAGAATAAATTGAAATGCCATTGGTTTAATTTAGTGTACTGGGAGAACGTTCCTAATATTGAGTCCAAATGGTGTGGTTGTTTTAAGTAAAAGTTCCCAGTGATCTTTGCGATTTTTGTCGCTCCAACTGGCATTATGGTCAATTACAATCACTCTGAAATTTGAAATTGAATGACCAGCTAAATTGAAATGTTCGGCTACTGGTTGATCAAGCTTAGATGTTCTGATAGCTGATCTATGTTGTGTCATTCTCATACGGAGAGTGTTTTTTGTTTCTCCGACATATTGTTTACCACAAATATTACAATATATGAGATATTGCTCTTGAATGATTGTGTAGAATCAAGCAAGGAGCATGTTTTGCATGATGAACCACAAAGATGACTACCCAAATTATGGTTGTCGCAAGAGTTAGTTTGCCTCTTGAATTTAGATCGTACTAATATATCACGAAGGTTAGGTGGTCTGCGATAGGCTGTGAACGGTGTATCCGGAAAAACAGACCTAAGACGTTCTGTGGTCTGTAGAATGGGCATATGTTTCTGAATTATAGCCCTTAGTGGTGGTAACCTAGGGTTATAGGTAGTGACCAGTGGCACTCTGTTCGATCGTTGACGTGGTTTGTACGTCAGTGTTTGAGCACGAGTTATGTCCTTTGCTTTTTTTTATAGCATTTTCAATGGATCCTCGATGATAATTTCTATTCCGGAGATGTCCGGATAGTT
>NW_022699510.1:0-762 GCF_011630105.1 Anneissia japonica | reverse complement strand
CAAATCCCTGTGAAGTATTGATATTAGACCCAACCATGTACCAGGTACCACTAGATTAAAGAGACGTAATGTGAATAAGCCCATTACCCAGGGGCGGATTTAAGGGGGGGCCGGCCCCGGCCCCCCTCCCCTTTTGAGAGGTAAAAAAAAGAAAAAAAAAAGAAAAAAACGATAGTCCAAAACGCCTCGAATGTTATTTTTGGGCGTCTAAAACACAGAAATTCGCGGGGGCATGCCGCCAACACCACCCTTGGCCACGTAACTGGTGTAATAATATCCATGATGGTACATTATTAAGATGTGTATAATGGACATCTCTGGATCCGCCCCTGCATTACCCATGGACACCAACAAATGTTCAGTCTACATTTTTTAACCCCAATTTAGGGATTGCATACAGTTTTACTGCTGTAACATAAGATTCCATACTGTGCATCAGTTATTTGGAAAATTTAAAACTTTTCTCTTTGGCAACCTGTTGTATTAATGACATTTACATATAAATGACATGATTATAATTCATGAATAATGTGTAATCAATCTTGTGTATAAAAAATATGGAGCTTCTTCTGACATTGCGTGGGATGATGGGGAGGGGGTTTTATTTTACAACTTACCATGGATATAATATGTTCATGTGTATCGCTGGTGCTTCTTGATTAAATTAATCATTATTCTAAGTAAGATTAATTACACATCCCTGTGGGCAGCTTAGTTGGAATCATATTTTACTTTACTTGTAATTAGAAATAAATTTCAGCT
>NW_022699509.1:0-1005 GCF_011630105.1 Anneissia japonica | reverse complement strand
GACCAGTCATTTCGCCTCAGGCCAAGGATCGTATTTGTACCCTGATTCAGTCTGGTGTAGATGAGGGTGCCAATCTGCTGCTTGATGGACGCGAGATATCTGTACCTGGATACGAGAAAGGAAACTTTGTTGGTCCAACCATCCTAACTGATGTAAAGGTAATCAAGTTTTCTTGTATTGTTTTATATAATATAAATAATGTTAAGTAATGCTTCATGCCAACAAGGCCTCTGAGCACATTATTATTATTATAGCTAAGTACATATTCTAAAATATATAGGTTTGGTGATGTGTATGATTGAAAATGTAACCAATAACCAGGAAAATGTGCGTCTTGAGCAATTTTTTATGAAATGGATGTGTGTGCTGAATCTTAAAAAATAATGCATATTGATTTTCTAGAGCATCTGGCCAAAAGTGTAATGTGTATATTACTGATTAGGCCTCCTGTTCTACTACTCCATTTGAATTTCCTTTCCTTAATATTTGAAAGTATTTAACACTTATTGTTGCCGTTTGCTATACCTGTTATTTACTTGCATTAGGTCAAGAATTATGATCCAATGCTATGTAAATATCTATATTAATTGTTCATATCATATTCTTAATTTTAGCCTAACAAGCAAGTACTCCCTTTGAATTTCCTTTCCCTAATATTTGAAAGTATTTAACACTTATTGTTGCTGTTTGCTATACCTGTTATTTACTTGCAGTAGGTCAAGAATTATGATCCAATGCTATGTAAATATCTATATTAATTGTTTATATCATATTCTTAATTTTAGCCTAACATGGAATGCTACAAGGAAGAAATCTTTGGACCTGTTCTATGTGTGTTGACGGTTGACAGTTTTGATGAAGCAGTTGATTTGATCAATGATAACCCATACGGCAATGGAACCGCTATCTTTACTACAAACGGCGCGACAGCAAGAAGATACACAGAGAAAATTGATGTTGGACAAGTAAGCACATTATAATTATTAATATTTTTATTGAATAGAA
>NW_022699508.1:0-719 GCF_011630105.1 Anneissia japonica | reverse complement strand
TTAATTATTCTAATTAGAAACTAAAAAGCAGATATAGGCTATGCTAGGTAGGTAGACCATGGAAATTCCGGTCCAAAAAGTGGTCTTAAGTAATTAGAGTTAGACCTGTATTAATATTATTAAATTTCCTTTACCAAAAGAGCTCCATTTTCACGTCATTCATACAATCCTAGCGTTATTATACGAACGAGCAATATTTAGTACTTTTTTCATTATTTAGGCTAGTCTAATTATTTATTTATTTTTCTTCAATATCTTAGCTACGCAAGTCAATAGGCCTAGGCTAATTCATATGCCAAGTTTTAAAAAAACAAAATGTTAATATATATTTATAATATATATAGCTAATTTTTTGTTTAATGTCAGTGCAATATTTTACCTTTCTCTATCCTTTGGAAATCGATATAAATTATGACCCTGTTTGTATGATGTGTTGCAATTTACTGCACAGCAACGCCCTCCAATACCGTACGTCGCCATAGCGCATCGCGGTGTACAATTTTGTAATTGAGAATTGATAATAAAATACGCGACGACTTGGTAATGAAAGTTTGGCAGAAGTTTTTTTTAGATCCAGCTGTAGGGGGCGTCCCATTGTTTGTATTCCCATCATGCATTTCGGTGGAACACTTTTTTTGTGTGGAGAACTCTATCTTGTATCAAAGAGTATAAATAGAACAAGAGAGCCAACAACGCTCATTGGGAGCGTAAAAAAACGA
>NW_022699507.1:0-858 GCF_011630105.1 Anneissia japonica | reverse complement strand
CCTCGCTGTGTTCACGGACATATAGAGATTAACATGATAAAATGCCTTCAAATTAGTCTACTAGAACGTAAGAAAGCAAATTTTTCCGGGGCCTTCGGCCCCTGGATCCCGACCGGGGGCCCTGGGCGGCTCCCGGCCCCCAGACTAGTTGCTCGCAAAACGCACCCCTATAATTAGGGCGTCCCCTTAATAAGAGTTTTATTGTAAGTTGAGTGCTACGGTATTCCTAATTTTAGGTATGAATGGAGTGCAGGTGATTTTTCATCAACATCAAAACAACCGAAAGGAATCTTCAATGCAGCAGTCGACCAAGTCTGGTTTGATGTCGGCCAAGAAACATCAGCTGTTCTTATGCTTGATGACGGTAGACTGCGCATGTTTATGTCGTATTTAATATAATTAGGCCTATTATAAATCACAAGATAATGAAAACTGGTTTATTTAAATGGTTGTCTACATCTTTATTCATGCCTTTCTTTCATATGCTTAAGTTTGCTTATTTATTATGGAATGTCATCGTATTTGTTTGATTCGAACCCGGGACCATCTGCTGTGTATGCAAATGAAAGTGATGACGTCACCACTGACTTATAACTAATAATAGTTTCCCAAATGATAAAATATTTTGATTCCAAATAGTTTTTATATTGGACAATACATGTATCTGTTTTAGCACTAACGAAAATTATATATACAGTGCACCCTCCAATTAGAGAACCCTCTAATACCGAGACCTCTCTAATTCGACCCTATTCCAAAGACCCAAATAACAATCTTCAACATTTTAACACAAAGCTAGCCCTCTAATTGGAGACCAATTCCGAGACCACCCCAGATGTTCAGGTCCTAAAGGTGGTC
>NW_022699506.1:0-1254 GCF_011630105.1 Anneissia japonica | reverse complement strand
CACAAAATACTGAAAAACGACAAGCTGTGGGAAACAATGGCTGGTTCTCAGTAGAGATACAAATTTGATAAGCAACAGCTAATCGCTAGTTAAGGTCAATGAAAGTTGTACTATTTGTGTTTATAGATATTGATGAATGCGCAGGTGTAACCTGTTTTAATGGTGGCGTTTGTATTGATGAAGTCAATGCCTTTACTTGCCAATGTGCAGCCGGATTTTCGGGAAATAACTGTGAATCAGGTATTTAACATAATTGTTTCAAACCTGATTTATTCTCTTCTAGTGAATCAAAACTTGGAAGAAATTGAAAATGTGCCTTAGGAAGTGGATATCTATATTATTTTGACAGAAACATTTTGAAGTTTCATAATTTGTAGCTAGACTGGCAGATTTGAAAGTGGTTAACTTTACTAAAGACGTAAAGCTCCATAGTCTGCTGTGCTGTTATACTGCTGTTGATTTTCAAAAATATTGACAAAACTAACTGCCTTGACTTCTGACTTTCTTAATAAGATAAGAGAAGATGTTGTTTTCTGCACAACAAAAGCGTTTTAACCATTTACACTGGTGTTGCTATTTTCTGTGTGTGAAAGCTCATAGAGACGAATGTTATATAATAATTTGGTTTCATTGCTGATTACAATCATATTGACAATTTGAAGTATACGCATATACCTATATAATACTATAAAACTCTTCTTTTAGTTATTGATCCATGCATGCAAAATCCATGTGAAAACAACGGCGTTTGCGAGAGTTCGTTGACAGACTACACATGTCAGTGTCCACAAGGCTACACGGGAGCAAGATGTGAAACAGGTCAGTCTAGTCATAATTATTTTATTATTGTCATATTATAAAACATGTAAACATAATATTAAATATATATGAACAATCAATGAATACGAAAAAGAGTTTGGAAGTTTTCCATTTAATATTTTGTGTGGATATTATTCAAAAGCTCTTATGCAGCAGCGGCGCCAGTGTCTGAAATTTGGGAGGAGGGGGAAAGATAGGGGCAAAGTAAAATGTTAGGGGAAATATGCTGGGGTAGCCCGAGGTGGGCGTGGTCGGGCTTCGCGTTAAATGTCTCGAAAGCGGTCGGAAGTGAAGCCCCCGAAAGAAAATAACAATTAAGGATTTTAGATACTTATTTAATCGATTTTAGAGATAGTCTACTAATAAGCTTATATAGAAAATACATATAATTTCTTTTTTCTCCCTGACGAATTGTGTTTTTTCTTCTTTTGGGGG
>NW_022699505.1:0-746 GCF_011630105.1 Anneissia japonica | reverse complement strand
TTTTGACCATCAAAATGGCTGGACATTTGACCCTCTACTAGTTTTTGATCCAGCATGGAACCAGCTGGGAAACGCCTAGTGCAAGTGGTTGTATTTCCGAGCAGAATGCCGAAAATTAGTCTTTGAACTATACTCTATATAACCATTGCCAATGTATCTCTGCACATTTTTCCAAGCCATTTTCCGCGCAAATTTGAGCTAGTTTTCAAGGTATCATCCACGTATCATCCACATTCCACGACGGAATAAACTGGCATTTTAGTAATGCTGTAGTAGTAGTAGTAGTAGTAGTAGATCCTAGATAGTTCCATGGATCTAATAATTAACATGTAAATTAATGTACTTTATTTAAAATAGTGTTGTTTGTTTGCTAATGTTTAAAATATTATTATTATAGTTTGTATGCCTAGGCCTAAACCAGGGGGGCCTAGGCCGCGCCAGGCAGTAGAGTAGTATTCCGTATTCTCTACATACATACAGTACTACACTAAATGCTAGGCTATGCCTACACAGGTAAGACAAGTTGGTATTAAACAAACCTATTTAACGCCACTATTAAGATCACCACTTCCAAGACTTCCTTATCCAGACCAGCAAACATATCTTTTTGAAAGATTGATTCTTCAAAAATGCCTTCGACTTATTATATTATTGTTATTGAATATTTTCGCCAGTCCTAACTTTTCAATTTTCCGCTCGCGACAACCATTCTCATCAGTTGGCTGTGTCTCGTTACCAGCTCGTTA
>NW_022699504.1:0-843 GCF_011630105.1 Anneissia japonica | reverse complement strand
TCAGTCATACTTCTGGCACTTTCAATACCCTACAACCAAAGATACTAGAAATACAAGATAGAGTTTTCGCATTGTAAAAATGAGGCGGAAGTTGTGCCCAACTTAGGCGGCGCCCTTCTTTTTAACCATGCAAGTTTCCTATACTTCGTGCCCAACGTACAGGTAAGTATATCCAGACGCAAAAGGCGCCCTTCCTTTTCCACTAATGAAGGAAAACTTTTTCACTAAGAGTGCGTCCGGCCATCCGATGCTGCGCTGTATTGTTGTTTTATTCTTTACTGATTCATGATTATGCTTTAATTGTTTTGTGTATTATTTGGATAATAGCAACGATTTCTACCGCCACCAAGGAGGTTATGTATTCACCGATGTCACTGCCTGGGTGTCTATTCCAGTTTGTTTCTAGTATCTTTGTTGAGAATTGATAATAAAATACGCGACGAGTTGGTAACGAAAGTTTGGCACAAGTTTTTTTAGATCCAGCTATAGGGGGCGTCCCATTTTTTGTATTCCCACCATGCATTTCGGTGGAACACGGTGGAACACTTTTTTTGTGTGGAGAACTCTATCTTGTATTTCTAGTATCTTTGCTACAACCTATCTTCACAATGATTAACAGGATTTCTCCGGACGGGTACCTCACTATTTTGTCTATTGAAGAAAGGGTAATTGAGGGCGCCATTCTAATACCCTTTCTATGGAATGCCAACCATGTTATTTTGTAAAATCTACATAATATACTAAATTTCGCTGTTTTCGCTATTCTGTAGAAATACAAATAGGAAGAGCTATAAAACATATTTTTGAATTTTTTAGGGTATTAATTAGACTTATACCTTATAC
>NW_022699503.1:0-3393 GCF_011630105.1 Anneissia japonica | reverse complement strand
CGTAAAATTGAGGGCGACGTCATGCGTGCTCGACGCACGCAAATGTATCGAAATGAACGTAAATAAACGCCGTAGACCTATTTTTACAGACGCTGAGAAGTGTGTGGAGTATTAGTCGTTCAATTCTCCGACTTTGACGATCTAGGCCTAGATCTTGCCATTGCACTGTTGAATTTATCAGCAGAACGTCATGATGGAAATTATTTAAGACCGTTTTAAGCCTACTCCGAGTAGGCTTTAAAATTTAAGACGGCTTAACTGGTTAGACCGCGGTATAGCAATGGTCTATAATTATAGACCAGTAGTGACGTCACGATTATAGCCGGCTAACCGTTAAGACCGTCTAAAGACCCCTTATAGCAATCCTCCCCTGTTCGGTTTTCCATTTCCGAGAGTATCACACACTTCTCTAGAATGGCACTCCCAACCCAGCGTTGGTTGGACTGTAGGCCTGACAACGACGCGAAGCCCCGCCCATAAAGTCACGAAAATCTTATAAAATGGCAGCTAGACTTACCGAGTTGGCGAAGATTTTATTTGCTATCAACCTTCTTTAAGAAAGAGAATTCAGGGTAGGCAGTATACAAATGAATCATATATTCATAGTGTTAATCTATTTCATGGAACATGGCGGGGAAATTGTTGTAAAAGCCTCTGTATTTCGCTTCCAAAGGAAGAGGGAAAAGCCGCATTCAGTCAACCTTGTTGTCGGCAAAGGCCAAGTCAGTGATGCGCACTGTTCGTGTAAATCTGGGTATATCTATAACCAAGCATAGACATCTAGGCCTATAGACTAGGAAAAAAAATAAAAAAAGAGGCCTAAAAATCAAGTTAGGGGGAGTAAAATGTTAGAAGCAGTCAACATAGCCAGATATCCTAATTAATCCGTCCTGGTCACCCTAAGCCCTGTTGACACTTGATTTTTCACCTTGTATACAAATGGCGGACATTTTTCAAAATGGCCGCCAAATTTATCTAAAAGTGCATATAATTGGAATTAAATAAGCTACAGATATGATGTTGGTGTCTAAACTCATAATTTCTATACAGGCAACAAACCAGACATATAAAAACTACTGTCACTCATGCCAGAATGGAACATAATTCAAAAATAAGTGTTTATGTTTTAAAATAACCGCAAAATATACTTAAAATGTGCATAAAATAAGAATAAGTATATAAACTCACCGTATCGTTGGAAAGCTCTTCCAATGCTGTATAATGTATTGCAGTTTACATATATCAGAAACGGTGTAGTGTTTCATATATTGTCCCTTAAAGTCCAATTATGGCATATCGTATTAAATTAAACAGGACCCATTTGCGTAACTCGTGAGCTCTCGGGGTAGGGGGGGGGGGCGCTCCTACTACTACCTAGCACATTACTAGCAAGCCTTAAATAACGCATGTGCTTTCTGGGTGAAGTCCGAGTCCAAATGGGCCCTGGAGAGGCCACTACTTATACTTACAGTAACACTGAGACCGATGGGTGCGGTCGACCCCCCCTTTTAAAGAAAGTGCCCTTTAAATACGCTCGCTTCACTCACAAATAACGCACTCCGCGAATTCTGAAAGCTTCGCTAAATTGCTCTGAGTTTAGCTTGCCCCCCTTGCGCTTTCGTTTCGACCCCCACCCCTTAGATTTTTCACCGTACGCCCCTGTTAAACATATCAATAAATAAAGAATAAAATACTTGGTTATCCATCATAGTAGGCCTATTATTAAATATTATACATAGCATGTTGAAATCGATTAAAATAATGTATACAGTACATATAGACCTACTAATAATTCGGATATTCGGATGATAAACGCCTGCAACATCATCAATTGGACCTTAAAGGACGATGGTCATTTTGTTCCGATTGGCCTTATCATGTTTCAGAGCAACATAATTTTTGGTATCAAAGTGACACTTTATTAAAAACAATCAATGGATTTTGTTACTCAAACGTCTTTATATTGATATTTTCAAGCCTATTAGATGACCTGAACAAAAAGCGATCCAGAAATCGTAGGCTTACTGTACAATATATTATGGTGGAAGTAAATTTTTGTCCGTCTCTGAATTTTAAGTGTTACTGTAATCATGGAGGAAGAAAAGAGATAGACCTAATATAGCCTATTATTAAATATAGAAAGGTACCTATTTTTCGTTTTAACATGCTCTAACTCAGCGTTCCGCAAACTTTTTACTTCACGGCCTATTTACGATTCCAGGCACCAAGCCGCGGCCCAGCAGCCCAGCCGCGCAGGGACCAACCTACCAAATCTTGGCAAGAACTTTTGATCATGAAGCCTCCATGCATATACAATATTTTGACATAATTATCTGTTCTCTCAGTGATAAAATTTTATTGTATACAAATTAAATATTATTTTATTAAATAAATAATACCGTACATTTGTGTATGGTATTACTATACATATCAAACTTAATTTCCTAAAATTTGGATATCTGAGATTGACAGACAAAATTCTCTATACTATATAGCCCTATACTAACTTAACGAGTGGACTTCCTTGATTTAAGGAAATATATATGTATATTGAGATACGCAAAGTTTAGTAGGTTAGAAGTTTAAAGGAGAGGACTTCCTTATGTTGTGGTCATATTAGACTGTAATAATATTAAAAACCATTCAACATAAAACATATCAAAATTATTAAGTTAAACTTTCTACTTCGGTGCATGAATATAACGTAATTTTGGAATATATGAGATTTACATAACATTTGAGAATGTACTGAATATAAAATCTTAAATATTTTACATTTTAATCAGCAATCTATCAGAAATACGGGGATTGGTTATACTGTAAAGCCTTCAGAACCCCTGCAACACTAAAACTTGGATCCAACAGGCAGTGAATATTCCATTTTGATTTAGTGTAGAATACAGCACGTAACCGCATAACGGTACCATTGCTTATAGTTACAATGTACTGTATGTAGAATCATAAATAAGTAGGAAAACACAACATACTGTATTTGCCTTGGCCACCATGAAGTAAGAGTGGGGCCCTGGCCTATCCGGGGTTCATTTGGACTCGGAGGAACTAAGCATTTCCCCAGAAAGCACACGTGTACATATATGGTCAAACCTCCATAGTAAAAGGATGGGTCGTAGTTGGACTGAACCCATCTAATATATCAGCCAAAGAGTGTGTTTGTGGGATTTTGTTCTATTTGATTTTTTTGAAAATTATAGAAAAAGTTACAAGGCGTTTTAATAGAGTGATGGGTGGTGCAGTAGTAAGAAGGGCTCGGCCCCCGTGGCCTCTCAAGGACCCATTTGAACTGGGACTAGGCCCATAAAGCACATGCGTTATGCACGATTAAGACTCGATAGTAAAATGCTAGTTAGTAGTAAGAGAACCCGCCCCCCCCCC
>NW_022699502.1:0-652 GCF_011630105.1 Anneissia japonica | reverse complement strand
CATTAAAACAGGCGTCTAGAGAAAAATTATCCATTTGACAACAATTCATGAGAACAATAAATACTAGGTTGGAGTGTAAATGTGGTTAGTAACCTATTTTTTATTACTCTCTAATTTATATTGTTGGTTTCAAATGGTTTATTATCGACAGAGCATCGGCTTACTCCCCAAAAATAAAACGCTGCAACCTATGCATAACCGAGAAACTTCACATAATATATTCAGACAAACAGTAAATACTAAACAAAAGAATCAAGCTATTGTCTATATATACTGTATATACTGTATATACTGTATATATATACTGTATATACTGTATATATATACAGTATATACTGTATATACTGTATATATATACAGTATATACTGTATTTATATATATATATATATGTATATACTGTATATATACACATACATATATATATGTATATACTGTATATATACATATATTGTATATAATGTATATGTATATACTGTATATATACTGTATATGTATATACTGTATATATAATGTATATGTATATGCTGTATATATAATGTATATATATACACTGTATATATAATGTATATGTATATACAGTTTATATAATGTATATGTATATACAGTTTATATAATGTACAGTATATATATGAGTATATATAAATAATGTTT
>NW_022699501.1:0-816 GCF_011630105.1 Anneissia japonica | reverse complement strand
TACCATATTTATTCAAGGAAGCACCCTGGGGCATTTGTGAGGTCTCACTACAAAATGAGTCTCATTGTTAGAAAATAAAAAAATGAGTTTAAATTACATTTTGGTAGATCACATTATAAGCTTTAATTTGGTCTTTGAATGGCTTCCCTAGAATAATTAAAAGGTTTTAAACGTTAGGTGTATGAGAACCAGGTTTTGAGAAATTCGGCCTCAAAGATTAACTAATCTGTACAAATAATAGGACTAGAATTACAGAATATGCAAAGAGAACACTGTTTTAGTAAGAAAATTCACTTAAAAAGTACACAGTCATAAAATATCTGTATCAAGTTATTCAAAAACATTAAAATCAAGATTTTGTAAAAATGTTGCCTTTGACCTATTTTGGTGAATATCTCAATATGATTTCACCAACGATGCATCTCATTTCGTGGTGAGACCTCACATTTAGTGTTGAAAAGGGTTGTAAATGGGTAGTTTATTCGAGGGAGGCGTGTATGTTTTTTGTGTAAAAAGGGTATGTATATATTCAAAAACACCCCTTAGTTTCACTGTAAACATGGAACTACAACACAATTACCGTCCAAATTTGTTATTGTGTGATTATAAAGACTTGCTGATTTCAACCAAGTTCGAAAAAATGTAATTCTACTGGAGTAGAACATTAATATAATGTGTTGAGAATTATGCTATTTCCATTAGATTCACTTAACAGCCATTTGGAGAGGCATTTTTTCGATAATATTCAATTCAATAATAAATGCCTCAGGGTGTTTATTTATTTAATCGGAATCTGAGTATTTATACCTAGCATAA
>NW_022699500.1:0-1268 GCF_011630105.1 Anneissia japonica | reverse complement strand
AAGTCTAGGCGTGATGACGAATAATCACGATAACATATTTAAAATTATTTGAATTTAGTTTTAATTTAAAAAAATATAAAACGGTATATATACCGAAATATTAATGTTCCGAACATATTGAAAACACAATTAACTCTTTACCACCAGTGGTTGCAGAGATATAATGACCCTATTGCTATGACCTTGAAACAGGTTAAGGGTTAGAAACAACATTTCCGTTCATATTTTAGCAAAATGTTCTATTAGAACAAATAGACACATAAATGTTCTGAACAAATAGGTACCAAAATTAACTCTCTACCACCAGTGGTTGCTGAGATATGACGACACTATATCTAAGTGTGTCTTATCTTATCTTATCTTATGACCTTTGACCTTATCTTTTGACCTGTCGCCACATTTTGAAAATGTGTTACCAAGCCAAAAATGATTCTTGGACCACCCTAAACCAATTTCTGAAGTCAAATTTCTGGACCTCAACGTGCATACAAAACCTGGTCTGGCTACTAGGGTAGAATGGGTAGAAATAGTGTCTAACGATAGGAGAGTTTCGCCACCGCAGCCTATTCATTTTTTTTTTAAGTAATGAAATGTTTGTGTACATAGTTCGGGTGCTTAAATTAAACATACATTGAAATTCGAATTGCACGTAGCTTTATTAAAAATATTTTTGTTTATGTACCCGGTTTGTCAACAAAAACTAAGCGCCAGCGGATTCGCCCCCAGAACCCCCACTGGGGCTCCGACCCTCCGGACACCAGTGGGGGCTCTGGTGGCCTATGGCCCGCGTTTCAAATCACGCATTTCAAATCTTTCAGGTTGGTAACTATGTGGAATCAATTGTCATTAAACAGATATTAAATATGATTTTTAACAATGTTTTAATTATTACTCATCTTGTGATCGATCACTATACTTTTCAATAATATTCAATAATTAATGATTAATTTATAATTATACATTTGGTTAGTCAGAGACACACGTTTTAATTAATGTTAAAGAACAGATTATTAAGGAAGCAAAAATGGAATTATATGCATCCCTAAATAAACTATGTATGTACACACATTTTACTTTTTGGTCTCTGTTTGTAGTTGCGGATTAGTCAATTTGGTGTCAAACTACTCAGAAATGTCATTGACAGAAAACAATTATCATGACCTTTAAGTCATCATCTGTATAAAAATTGAATTTTCTCAGCAGCCATTTAAATGCTCATAGAATTCATACTTCACTCATTATGCCGTATAAGGAGACGTCTAGAGCAT
>NW_022699499.1:392-707 GCF_011630105.1 Anneissia japonica | reverse complement strand
ATAAGGGGGTCAGAAAAAACAATTTTTTTTGACCATGATGACGTTATCAAAATGTAAAAAGAAGTAAAATATATGAAAGAGAATTGTCTCAGCTATAACATACTCAAAGTTGGAAGACGATCGACCAAGGATAAGCGAGATACGTTCAAATGCGTATTTTCAAAAATGACGTCCTAGCTATAATCCACTTTCTTTGAATTCAGATGCCAATATGATGACGTCACAATCTCCGATCAGCCATTATGATCCATAAAATCATATTTACAACTTATGTGCTTTAAGAATATGTAATAAAAATTGGGGGTCACCTTTCAT
>NW_022699499.1:0-327 GCF_011630105.1 Anneissia japonica | reverse complement strand
AGATACCTATGTTTGATGCGCACGTACGGTATTGCTATTGGCCAAAAGATGACCAAAAAGAATGGAAATTTGTGAAAACAATGTCAGGAACCCAAAATATGTAAAATAACTTATTTTCTAGCTTCCGCACGTGCTGCGCACGTAAAAATGTGCGCGCGTAGTGGAAAAGTTCAAAAAAATTTGAAATGCTCAAAATGCCCTAAGACGTGCTCTAATTTAGTCAAAAAGTGATATTGAGGATTTTAAAATTTTGACGCACGCATACGCGCGCGTAGTGAAGCGCACACGTCAAATTAGGGTACAGTACATTCAACATTAACCCGAAGT
>NW_022699498.1:0-830 GCF_011630105.1 Anneissia japonica | reverse complement strand
ACTCAGGAAAGGTTAAATAAGCAATATATGGCCACTTGTCTCATCCCCGCACCCCCCCTTTAAGTTCACTCGAGATATATTTTGTGCTTAAAAAATACAATACATCTCATAGTATAGTTGTGTTGCATAGTTGTTGTTCTACAGAAGCAACAGTAAATTTCATGTTATTCACAGAAGTTTTGTCAACAATGGCATCAAAACAATGATATCAATTTCTGCCTAGAAATGTTTTTCTGTTCATTATATTTGCATATTACAGTAATGTTATATTAAGTGATATTTTCTATTTTAAAATATCTTATTTTTATAGAGTTCGGCCGCCTCAGCAACCTCTACATCGGCACTATGACGTCAGTATCTTCGACGAAGAAGTAGGAAGACCTTCCAGAAATGTGCATGCTGTAGTGAACAGGGCCATTGCTGGTGATTTTTTTTCTTCTCATTTGTTGACTCACTAAAGCCCTATCCAGACTATTAAATTTGATTTGATGAAAATCATGTAACATGCCTAAATATAGCCATGATGACATCACATCATGACCATATATAGGCACACCATGACTATATATGGCCATAATGACATCACATCAGGACCATATATAGGCACACCATGACTATATATGGGCATACAACATTTTTTTATCAAAGAAAATTTGATAGTGCAGACAGAGTTGCTACAATAAATAATGTTTTATTTGAAGTTTCAAGATTTTACCAGAGGTCCTCCAAATATCAGTGGCCTATCAGGTCACCTTCTTTTAATATGGTTTAAACAGATAGATAAATAGACATTATAGCTTGTGTTTTTACTTAGATTTTAATTTTGTGTT
>NW_022699497.1:0-550 GCF_011630105.1 Anneissia japonica | reverse complement strand
TTGTGTAGTCAATCAATCTGTATAGCCTAGATAAAATATACTGGAACTGATGAATAAAGGGTGTGACTATCTTAAGACAGGTATTTATGCTGTTGTAGTTAAAATGAGATTAGAAGTAATTGAGAGCTTGTTACTACTTGTTGCTATGCATACAAGTGAATGAGGTTTATCTCTAAATAAAAGGCTGGTAGATATTTTTTTGGGCTTGGATATAAAAAATGATGCATAAAAAATAATATAATATTAAAAGTTTATTTAACTTGTGCCCTTTTTTTTTACAAATTGCACTGAACAAGCATTTTTTTCAGGCAGAGTTGTTTCTGTTCGTGTATATATAAAGTAAAGGCAGAAATATTCTGAAGGTTGGGGTCAACTAAACCAAGCTGACCAATCAGAGTAGCCTAGCCTTATTAGGTCATCATGGGCCTTGGCCACCTACTGCGAATTTTTTTTATTACCTAGCCTCCCCTCTAGGCCAACTAGGCCTAGTCTACCTCCTATTCCAATCAATGCGCCAAGAATTGAAAGGAAAAATCAGAATTTCTACCCA
>NW_022699496.1:0-1120 GCF_011630105.1 Anneissia japonica | reverse complement strand
ACAATATACAATATACAATAAAAGTCACAATATACGTTTATGTGGGACCAAATATAACGCAGTAAGCCACCGAGTTTTAAAATAATAAACACAAGTATTTGTAAAACTTGTATATTACAGAGACCTCGTAGTACCATACACGAGCGCAATAAAAAAAATGTCACAATATACATTTATGTTGGACCAAATACAACGCAATAAGCAACCGAGTTTTAAAATTATAAACACAAGTATTTGTAAAACTTGTATATGACCTTGACCTCGTAGTACCATACACGAACTCAATAAAAAACTCAAAACATACGTTTATTTTGGACTAAATACAACGCAGTAAGCCACCGAGTTTTAGAATTATAATCACAAGTATTTGTAAAACTTGTATACGACCTTGAGCTTGTAGTACCATACACGAGCTCAGTCAAAAAAAAAATCTCACAGCATACGTTTATTTGGCACTAAATACAACGCAGTAAGCCACCGAGTTTAAAAATTCTAATTTAAAAATAAAACTTGTATATGACCTTGACCTTGTGGTATTATGCACGCGCACAAGAAAAGAAAATCTCACATTTGTTGTTTTGGCATTACGTACGATGTAACGCAGTAAGTCACGAGTTGGAAAATTATAATACAAATCATTAGTAAAACTTGTATATGACCTTGACCTTGTAGTATTAGTCATCCATAATATGCAACATTCTAAAATATGTTTCTATATCCATTAAAAGTTATAACATAGTTGAATGAAAAAAGTTATTACAAAGTGCGACAGACTTTATTACAAAGCGCGACAGCTTTGCGTATTACAAAGTGTGACAGGCAGCTATTACAAAGTGCGACAGCTTGATTATTACAAAGTGCGACAACAGTTATTACAAAGTGCGACAGGTTATTACAAAGTGTGGCAGATTTGTTACAAAGTGCGACAGTACAGGTGCCTCACGATGATATGCGATTGAACAAGTACTGTTGCATCGGTATTTATTGTTGTAACGTGTTGATTAAAACATACATAGTAAATATTTTTGAGCGCAGTGCTAACATTTTAAGCGTGGTGCAATCTTTGCTTATTTTTCCTAAGCGTTGCGGTCATTTCCTTTTTTCGCCCAAGCGTGGCGGT
>NW_022699495.1:0-779 GCF_011630105.1 Anneissia japonica | reverse complement strand
TTTGTGAAAAAATCGTAACGAATTAAACATGGCAAACTTTGAGTTGCTACTTACACCATGGTTAACACAAGCAACATATTTGCAAGATTTTTAAACATTTTGACAATAATAATTGTTAAAGGTAAACATCATTGCTTGTTATCGAATATAGATCTCATTTTATCTCTTTAGTTTATTTTAATTTGCAAATTTCTAGCGCATAGAGACCTATGTATTTTGCGCTTTATAAATCCAAATTATTATTATTAAATTAAATATTTGATTGAGTAAATTAATTGATTGTCTTTAATGATATAAAGTGTATGTACATTAAGGGCATGAGAATAGAGAGATATTCCAAAAGAATTTTTATTGACTAATGATTGACAAATTTACTCTAGATTTCTTTTTCCAACTCTTGTAAATAACACACTTTCATCACCCTCGCTAATGCGTTATTTTACATTCGATCTTGTATGAAAAGATAACATGAACAGACAACAGACATAAAAATAAAATTATTTAAAAAAATGTTTTATTTTGTGGATAAATGACGAAATTTGTTCACGTGTATCATTCTAAATTTTATTTGACGAAATTCTATTTTGTGGATAAAGGAAACTGAAGAAATATGAATAAAAATACAGTAAAAAATGCGTATTGTAGTCTATTAATAAATAAAATACTGGAGCTTATACTTATACTGGAAATATGAATTACTGTACAATGAATAGACCTACAGTTTCAAATTGTATAATGAATAACAATACTGTTCTGTAAAACAAATAAAATACTGAAGC
>NW_022699493.1:93998-103596 GCF_011630105.1 Anneissia japonica | reverse complement strand
CACACCTTGGTCCCCGAAAAATGGTCACGGGGGCCCTGATTTTCACTATACTATATAGCATGAGGTTAAATGTGTCTTATAACTACAGCTACCATTGGTCCACTAGGAATATCCGTTAACTACTACAATCTTTATTTTGAATATTTAAGCCTTTGCATTATTATTATTATTATTATTATTATTATTATTAAATCGTATTCATTATGTTTTGTTAATGCATCCTTTACATACATTATAGCATGGCATGATAACTCTCTAAAAAAGATCCGGAATCCATTATATTTGTTTATTTTCGATATGGAATAATCAATTATTTTAATTATTTTATAAGTATAGTTAGATAATTATGTGCAAGATAGTATAATAAATAGTCTAAATATCAAAATGCACGCCATCGTATCGGGATTCAATATTTTGACATGAATTATGTCATCATCAGGAATTAAAAATTATCCATATTTGCAATCTTATATGCACAAGTACCTAAAGTGTTTGACCAATCAAAACATTACCCCTAGTAGGTGACATAGCTATGAATAAATCAAAGCTACCTACAAAAACAAAGAAACTTCCGTTGAAGCTTTCAGCCCAATTTTAAGCAATGGGTGTAGCCTACGTATAGCAAACGCTTCTTTAAACAATAGTATAGACCAATTTTGCGAACTGTCAATAATATTAGTACAGTATTAGAACATATTAAACCTAATTTATTACTTACATTACAGGCTACATTACCATTTTCAAGTATACCTTGTAAACCTAAAACATTATTGGAATGCCTCACAATTTTGTATATGATCATTTATAACACTATCAGATCATGAAGATATGTTATTTAAGTCTAGTTATTAAGCATCTATATGTATCTACCAATATAATCACTATTACAACCTGGACATTTAAAATGATAAACAACAGAGCTCCTATATTTCTTAGGGGTTTGATAATGTTATGAATTTTACCTCTTTAAGTGTTTCTTTATACTTTGTTTAAGCATCTACGTAAAATGGATTCACCAGCCTTTCCTAGATAAGGCAATCTAACCCAGATCTTAATCAAGCTATCATCAGTAGGGCTATGTATACATTTAGGTTCATTTAATTTATTGAGTACATGGTTAATAACTTTTATAGGGTACCCATTCCATGACATAAATTTTCTAATGTTACAAAATTCTGCTTGAAGTTTATCGGGAGTACACAGTTTGTTATTATGTGTATGTAATGTTTTTTTTTTTATATAAAATGTATAATACAATGTTGTTTTTTTATGTTATGTTTCTTTTAGATGACTTGATTTTGGAACTGATAAAACAAGCACGGTTCCCTGATAAAACTGATATGTTGATATTATTTTGGAGATTCTTCCATGATGTTGTATACGTTTTATTTTGACTTTTTGTTTTTGACAACACAATTTAATGACAAATGCAGTCATGCTGGTGTGTCCCTTAAAATATTATACTGTAGTAGATTTGTGGCAACTCCTATCTTCAATCTTCTCTTTTCAGGATTGTAATTTGATCAGTTTGAAATTTATCAAAAAGTATCAAAAAAGAACATGCCATTATTATCAAAGATCCATGTACATTTAGTAACGTACATTTTTGAAAAATGTACTTTAATCTTGAACTTGTTTATTTAAAATTTCCGTAAATGTTAAATGAGTCCAAGTAACTTTGTGCCATCTCGTAGCAAAGTTCATACTGATCCTGTTGCAAGAAAATGAAAAAAAAAATTATATTAAATATTAATTACTATCTTAAATGACAGTAATTAAATTACATATTAAATATTTAAATGCGAGTAATTAAATAACTACCTTTGATTTGAACATCCATGGGCAACTAATTTTAATCTTTTTGACATTCTGAAAGACGTCAATAATTGATTCCTCATTTATCATTTGAATGATCATGTCCATTGCACAGAAAGATCCGCTACGGCTTCTACCATCCCTGTTAATGCAAATCAAAGTGGTTTCATTAGAATGTGGACATTAATTAATTATTATTAATTATTTCTATTATTAAACATGACGCCAATAAAAATTGCATTTGAATTTTTAGCGAGTTAAAATACACGATGTTCTCTCTGTAATACTGTACTTTTTTGCTGTTATGCTTCTTTTTCTATTTTAAATACAATTATCAAAGAATCTTGTTCAGTTATGAATGATGTACCCTCTGTATGAGAATACTCACAAGCAATGAATGACCATTATGCTATCGGGATTAATTCGCTGAGCCTTTTCAACATCAGAACGCAATTGAAAGAATGATTCCATGGATGGAGGCTTTTGTAAATCTTTGGGCCAGTCGAGATATTGAAAATGGTGGATTTCCCGTGGTTTTTCATTATCCTTTAAAATAAAAATGTATTATTAGGTTTTATAATAATTTCATCATGTACTTGTCAGATATTGTAGTACGAGAAATTAAAATACGAATTTGTATTGATGAGGAAGGCATGATGGTAATGGCAATGAAAATGGTAATAATGATGGTATTATGGCAATAATGACGGTGAAGGTAATGACGATAGTAATAATAATGAAGCTTAATAAAAAGATCCTCGTACCGTACAACAAACATTATTACCTTTGATAACAGCAATGTTCGTTTTATAACATAATTACATTCTTTTACACTCTCAACTTCAATAGCAAATGGGCCCATCCTCACTTTGACTTTGAGATCAAGGGGAATATACATGCCAATAGTCTAAAAAGAAACAATGATGATAGTTTAATCAGCCTTTGCCTGTTATTGTATTTTTGTGGATAGAGTTGAAATATAAATTAATCAATAACATTAATTACCATTAACATGAGCTAACATTAATTATTTATGCTCTTCGCATAGAACATAGGTTAAAAACCCATCCAATTAACGACCACTTTTCTGAGGTCCCAAATTGATTTAAAAAAAAAAGAGAAACGATAATAGGCAAAGAAAAGAAAAGAAAGACAAGGAAAAGACAGTAAAAAGTAAAAATAATATAAGAAAGGAAAAAGAAAATATAGAAACATAAGCAAGCAAAGGAAAGTCAAGAAACCTACATAAAGGGTATGAGAAAGAAAAGATAGAATTATAAAAAGAAATGAAAAGAAAATATAAGAAAGAAAAAGAAAAAAAAAACGAGAACCTACAAAAAGGTATAAGAATGAAAAGAAACAATTATAAGAAAAGAAAGAAAAGATTAGGAAAAAAATAGAAAGAAAAAGGGAAGAAAAGAATGAAAATAAGAAAAC
This sequence comes from Anneissia japonica, assembly GCF_011630105.1. NCBI lineage: Eukaryota > Metazoa > Echinodermata > Crinoidea > Comatulida > Comatulidae > Anneissia > Anneissia japonica. The sequence goes on along the minus strand of NW_022699493.1, from coordinate 100,344 downwards.
TAAAGGATAGTCAAAGAAACCTATGAAAGGATACAAGACAAAAAAGAAACGAAAGAATTATAAGACAGTAAAGAAAACAAAAGATAAGAAAAGAAGAAACTATAAGAAAAAAAAGAATAGCCAAGGGAAAGAAAAAATGACAAGAAAGAATGATAAAAAGCGAAAGAAAAGATTATATATATATATATATATTTATATATATAATATATATATATATGTACATATATATGAGAAAACATAAAGGAAAAGGAAATAAAAGAAAGCAAGTAAAGAAAGAAACGGAAAGTATAAGAAAAAGGAGTGGAAGAAAAAAAAGGAAAAGGAAATATAAGAAAGTAAAGGTTAAGAAATGTTAAAGGAAGATAATTAAGTAAGAAGGAAAGAAGGTACTGTAGGTAGGAACGGAAAGATAATAAAAGAGTAGGTAACAAAATACACGGTAAGCTAGTAGAATAGTAGAAGGTAGGAACAGGAATGGAAAGATACGGTAGCACAAGAAAAGAAAGTGAAAAGGAAATACTGTAATACGGTAAACTAATTTTAGAAAGACCGAGACGATTGGTTTTTCTTTTTCTATTACTTGTATTATATTTGTATAATGAATGTAATTAAATATATGGTTAAATTATATTAGGCTTAGCATTGTTTGATTTTACTCCGGATTCCCTTTTTGTTTTGTACAGTTGCAACTTGTCAACTATTCAGAACTACATTATTATCATACAATTTTAGATTTGATTTCACTAGGTTTGTCAGCAAGGCAACTACTGTATTGTTATTGTTGGTATTGTTATTTTTATACTTTATCTACCTGCTCATGACAAGTGACTTACCTTGTCATCTGCATCCTCAACGTTCAGCATTACAATTGTGTATAATCTGTAGTCATAGATCATTCTCCAGAAATCAGACACGGTGTTTGTCATCGGCGCCTGTGTCACTAAATATTTATCACCCCGTTGTCCGTAGCCCTAGAAATAACCAAACTTCTTATGTTTACATATGTGTAGTAATCTTAATGAATTAATTTATGGTAAATTTATTGGCAATAAAAGTAATTCAGTAAACATGTTGGTTTTTTCCGATGACCATGGATACAATCCTAATAATGCTTCATAATCCATTTCTTTTTATCTAGTAAACTATTTCAACTACAGTACTCACTTTACAGAATGAAGCATTTATGTAATTGTTTCTATCTCCATCTGTAGTCATTAGTAAGGGTCTTGCATTGTCCACTAAATATAAAAAAAATATACTCTGCATAATTCAGCATTGGAATTAGCTATTACCATTAGTAGGCCTATCATCAGCGTATACTGTAGTTAATCATCTTCTGTGACTGTGTGAGATGTATATTTACGTACTTATATTTCTGTAATGATGTGTTATTTTATTCTTTCACCATATTTCAGATTTTATCACTGTTTGATCTTCCCAGTTTTCTTATATAAATCAAAATGTTGAACGGTGTAAAATTTTGGCAGCGCACTTTTACCATCTATTTTTCTGCTTTATTAGATATATATAATATTTATTTGAAGTGTGACGTATAATATTTGTTATATAACCCTAGTATAAGTTTGAACAGGACTATATAAAAAACAGCCACCTGATATGTTTTAATCCTGTATAAATATGTTTGAAATGAAAAAAAAAATAAAGTAAACACTTTCAGTTGTGTACAATGCTTGTTTTTATCATACTTGGAACTATACGTGGATATCTATTCTTTCCGGAGTTTGCTGGATCATTCGCTGCCTTAGTTTTATCCGGTGTTGGAAGTGGTACGAGGGCATTCAGGGTCTGTTATGCAAAAAAACATAAAAAGTTAAAATATAACATAAATACAATAGAATCAACTGAGGATAATTATGATTCCTGTAATGGTGTTGGAGTGGAGCTGGCCAATGACCCCCACTGGTGTTACCCCTTGACTGTGCTGATAATATCTCCAGTTACTGGCTTAATAGTAATGGGTACGAAATAGTCCTTTCCGAAATGTCAATCAAACTTAACAACTGACCAATCAGAACATCTCTAAGAAAACGAACTACAAACATACGTATGTTTGAAAACGCACTACAAACATACGTATGTTTGAAAACGCACTACAAACATACGTATGTTTGAAAACGCACTACAAACATACGTATGTTTGAAAACGCATACAAACATACGTATGTTTGAAAACGCACTACAAACATACGTATGTTTGAAAACGCACTACAAACATACGTATGTTTGAAAACGCACTACAAACATACGTATTTTTGAAAACGCACTACAAACATACGTATGTTTGAAAACGCACTACAAACATACGTATGTTTGTGCTTTTTTGTGGGACATTAGCAACAATATATAGCGGAAAGGTCCATTGAAACATATCCTTCCAATATGGTGTCAAAATACAGTAATACTATATCAAGCTCTTAATATTGGATTTGAAATAATGTGTAAGTGCATGTATACAGCGGTGGTGCCAGAACTTCGCTGACAAGGGGTCCGACGGCCTAGAATAAAAACTCCCTTGTAGGGTTCACGGGTATAGTTTTTATGGCTTATACAGTCCAAAATGTGCTTTTAGACCATAATATTAGGAAATTGTAGTCAAAACAACGTTATTTAGATAGGCAAGTTATTTTCCCCCCATTTTTGATCTGACGGCCTCGTTGTGCATCGGACTAAAGGGCGTCTAGTCTTGTCCCCCAGCCCCACCACTGCATGTTTACACACCTAGATTTGCTTGCTTGCAATGATCCATTATTACTTAATGAATAAACATTAAAGAGTGAGCGCTACCCACGTTGAGCTGTTCTTGCATAATGGTCTTGCCCATTTGACTCTTCATCCCTTTGATTTTCGTAAAGGATTCTGTAAATGATTCTGAAGGTATGTGTGTAGGTTCACAAAAAAAACATTCCAAAATAGCCTCATAGATAAATATATACTGATCCTGAAATAAGAAATGCTCTAGTTAGAACCATGGTCAAAGATATTATTATAAACAAAATATTTTCAGTTTTTGTTATACAAGACCATCATTGTTCTATTTTAGAATACAGGTCTCCTTCTAAGACTTTAGCAGCTTGGGTCCAAATTCAATAATAAAGCTAAAAGACTTGTAATGTAACATGTAACCACAGAAATAATAATACTGTAGGCATAATATAGAAATTTAAATAGCGCCTTTTGCCAAAGGATACAAGGCGCTAAGAAAAAGGTTTATTGTAAGAAAAAGGATTATTTAGGAAATAAGTGTGCTTTTCTTTTTTAAAGACTTCAGTACTACAAGCATTTCGGATGAAAACGGGAAGATTATTCCACAATTTTGGAGCAGAGGAAAAGAAAGATTTATCACCAACAAGTTGGTTGGATTTGGGAACAAAAAGACAGGAACCAGAAACAGAAAGGAGAGAATAGGTAGAAGTTAAGAAAATTGACAGGCAGGAGATATAACTAGGATTGAAGACAATGACAATGTTTGGATCTGCAACATACAAGGCGAGCACACTTATTTTGAAGTTTCTGAATACAACCTAAATTATATTTACTGATACCATAAAGTAGTGAGATTCAGTAATGAAGCCTGGAGAGTAATTGAGCACGAACTACATTATGACAGGTTTCAAATTCAAGAAAAGTGGTCTTTAATTGGAGGTAGTCTTTATTGGAGGGGGTCCTTAATTATTGTAGTAGTAGTAGTTCTTAATTGCATTTTGATGTTTTCCAATATCGTGTGATAATTACCCTAGCGGCAACAGTGGCGGTGCTAGAGGGAGGAGGATTCCCAGTAGTTGAAATTATGAGCGATTCTTAAAAAATATTTTAAACCGTTAGTATCAAATCCTGGCCTGAACTTTATAGGCCTATATAAAAAATAATGTTTTGGATGCCGATGAAATATTAATTAAAAAAAACACCATCAACCGACATGTTGTCTTTTACAAAGTCTGTAGGCTACCATTATCGCTACAACCTAGAAGTGTTTTTCAGAGCAGCTAAAATAATTACAAAAGTAAGAAAATATGACTCAAGTACACAAGCCCTGTAAAACTTGAACTGGAATAAACTTGAAGACCAATTGTATTGAAATGAGGCTATTACATTGTATAAGATATTCCATAATCAAGCACCACCATACATTATTTACTCCTAAGGAAGAAAAATACCATACAAGATCTAATGATGTCTTGTGCTTGGAAAAACCCAAATCGGAGTACAAAAACCGAAGTTTTTCATATCGTGGTGCCAAATTATGGAATAGTCTTGAAAGTGCAGTTCAAAATGCACCAAATGTTTATTCATTTAAACAGTTATTACCCAGTGGTGTAAGTTTTTGAATTTGTTTGTTTACTTTTATAAAAATTGTTTGGTAAAAGGTGTTTCTTTTTAGTATTTTATCAATATCACAGCCTTGTAGAAGAACACCTTCGGGTGATACAAGCTTTTCAGTGCAAGCCTTTATTATTTTTACTGTATTATTATTATTTAGCATTACCGAACAACTTTCTTAGGTCAAGATGCCCTGTAAGAGCATCTAGTGGTGTACCGGTGGTATTATTTCCAAATATTTTCTCATTTAGGAGGGGAACCCCCTCCAAACACTCCCTGGCTCAGGCCTCGCGTGGCGCAAGGAGCCAAAGTAAAACTCTAGCACTGCTGTCGTAGAAATCCTAGCTCTGCCACTGGTCCACAACATAAACTAAATAAACAATTATGAAATTAGATAAATCAAAAATTGACGTGATTCTATATAATTATTATGTAGAATCTATGCTGATGATGGTATAGGTTGATGATACCTTGGTTTGCACCATGTTAAACCGATTATTTCTCATGACTTTCACAAAGTTAAAAACGTCGATCTCTCTCTTCTCCTTGGCCATGTCCAACATTACATCAATTGTGATCACAGTTCCAGTTCTTCCAACTCCAGCACTTCAATTAGAAAGTGTTTATTAATATACTCAAAAGTAAACATAAGTTAAAAAGTAACTTTTATCTCTAGGTTATTTTGTTAAATGTTTAAATAGCATGGTTTAAGGATTTTAAATGCAATTAAGAGATATACCATTTTTAATAATGTTGTTGTGACTTCAAAACAAGAAACCAATATTACCTGCAATGAACTATAATTGGTCCAGTATCAGCGGAAAGAATTTTCTTAGAGTTTTTTATTCGGTAAACGAACTCCAGCAAAGGAGCTGGTGAGGCTGGCACGTCCATATCAGGCCATGCAGTAAAATGGTATTGTAGTACATGACGTATTTCTGCCTCTTCACCTGCTCCCTAAATTATTTAAACAAGGTAATTGAACTAAAATGTATTGAAAAGAGTGGAAACGTGCGATATAGATAAGATAAGATAACTTTATTATAAGTCAATCGTGATGTCATCACTGTAACTCCCAATGTTATTTGCCTATTCCCTAGCGTCCACTAATTTTTCTATTAGTGGACGCTTGGCTTGATTTTTTTTTAGGTTCGTGTGGAAAAAAAAAAATCTCATTTATTTGTCACCACGAATGATAGAGCTATTAAACAACTAGAGTGCTGACAAGACGGCGCAGCAATGCATGTGTACCATCCAAGATGGCCGTCGTAGTAAAGCGCCACCTTCAGGCTTAGTATACATATTATTACCATAGAGCTATTAAAAAACTAGAGTGCTGACAAGATGGCGAAGCAATGCAGAGTTATGTATGTGTACCATCCAAGATGGCTACCGTAGGAAAGCGCCACCTTCAGGCTTAGTATACATATTATTACCATAAATAAGCCCTCTGACTATTATTTCATTTAATGATAATTAGTATTGATAATAACAAATTATTAAACTATCGTAGCCAAAAGAGGCCAAGTAGAGCATCTTATTCAAAAATAAAATAAATAAAATCGTATACATTCACCCATTCACCGCAACGCTCGAGTTTCAAACATACGGGTAACTAGCTGTACTGAACTTTCGGTGTAAATTGATAGTGCTTAGGCGAAATTTGATTGGCTGAATCTATGGCAGCCATCTTGGATGGTACACACACACAGAGTTCTGCGTATTTCGGACATCGAATACATTGCGGTTAGCGCGCTAGTATTCTTATTATATCTCTATGCCACGAATACATCGTGCACCGCGATAAAAAATGAATTGAATGACTCAAGGAACAAGTTTACATGCAGGCCTACGGCCAGGCAGAAGGCCGCCCCCTACCGTACTACTAGGCCGTAGCAAAGATCTTATAAACACAAGATAGCGTTCTCCGCGATTTACGCGTAACAAATAGAAGCGTCGGTCAAGGTTCAAAAGTTTCCAATTTAGCAAGAGGGCGCCATTCATGCGC